>NC_133771.1:191812373-191815404 GCF_003597395.2 Chelonoidis abingdonii | reverse complement strand
GCAAATGAATGCTGCTGTGTAGCGCTGCAGTACCACCCCTGTCAGCGGCATACAGTACACATACTGTGACAGTAACAAAAGGCAAAACGGGCTCCATGGTTGCCATGCTATGGCGTCTGCCAGGACAATCCAGGGAAAAAGGGCACAAAACGATTGTCTGCCATTGCTTTCTTGGAGGAAGGAATGAGTGACATTTACCCAGAATCACCCGTGACACTGTTTTTGCACCATCATGCATTGGGATCTCAACCCAGAATTCCAATGGGCAGGGGAGACTGTGGGAATTATGGGATAGCTACGGAATAGCTACCCACAGTGCAACGCTCCAGAAATCGACGCTAGCCTCGGTACATGGACGTACACCACCGAATTACTGTGTTTTGTGTGTCTGCGTGCACTCGACTTTATACGATTTGTTTTACAAAACCGGTTTATGTAAAATCGGAATAATCCTGTACTGTAGACGTACCCTTACAGACACCCACAGCCAATGATGAATAGCCAATGATGAATCTAGCCTCCATAAGCTTATCTAACTCAGATATTGTTTTAGCCTTCACAACATCCCCTGGCAATGAGTTCCACAGGCTGACTGCACTGTGTGAAGAAGTACTTCCTTCTGTCGTTTTAAACCTGCTACCTATTAATTTCATTGGGTGATTCCTGGTTCTTGTGTTATGTGAAGGAGTAAATAATACTTCTTTATTCACATTCTCCACACCATTCAAGATTTTACAGACCTCTATCATAACCTCTCTTAGTCGTCTCTTTTCCGAGCTGAAAAGTCTCAGTCTTTTTAAATCTCTCCTTTTGTACATTCCTAAGATACAAGACGATACAGACATTGAGAAATACCTTCACATCTACAAACTAGAAACGAAAACAATTCACCTGCTACTCTTACACTTCAAGCCTCAAATTTTACAGAATACAGCCCTCATATGTTTGCAGCAGTGGTGGCTTATCTCAACAATCAAGGGGAAACATGTAACCTCACTCAGGGAGGCATCACTCACTCTGAAATGGACAGAAAAGAATCCATTAGCTATCAGAGCAATCTATATAGATGGGAATCTCTTCATTACTAAAGACTTTCAGCACTGTCCCAGCGTACCTCCCATGAAAGGGTGTTTCAGTTCACAAATATTTCACCAAATTTGCAGGAAATGGAGAACTCTAGCAACAGACTTCTTTGCCACAACTACAAAGTGCCTCTAATTTTATGGCAGATACAAGAATTTACTAACACTAGGGAATACTGGAATTCTATGTCTCTTGGAACCACAACCATCTCATCATTTGCCATGCAGAGACATCTGCTTCATATTGGCTCTAGGTCAGATGTGACTGGCATCTGTAATTACAGTGACCAAATTGGGATCTGACTGTGGAACTGCATGGTCTGAGTCCACCTTTTCTCAGGTCCTCCAGAATGGTGAGTTTCTTCCCCAGGAGGTGAATTTTTGATGCCTGTAGGGAGGAAATCACAGATCTAATGGGTAGTGGGAAAAAGTTAGTATGTCAAAGCACAACAGCCTTAATCCAAAGCTTTGATACTTGTTTGGCAAACAGATGGAGCTGAGAAAACAAACTAACTATTTGCAAGCGAAACAGCTTTCCAAAAATCTTCCCACTAAAACTTCTTAGTGAATGTCCTACACGTGTGTAGGTAACTGATTAGATAATAAAGAAATTGGTGCTTCTTCCTTAGAAGCCTCTGGGAAGATATGCTTTTTCTTGTTAACATTTTTAGGCCTCTCATTATAGGCTTCTTAGCATACGGTGGCTTTGGCTTCTCTAGAGAACTTTTTGAGGTAATCTATCAACTCCAGATCCACAAAGGGAAAAGAGGCGGCAAGAACAGTCAGATTCTGAACAGGGACAAGAAGCACTGGAAGGCAATGTCTAGTGGTGCAAATGTGCCTAGATGATCTTATGGTGGTGCAGGCAGAACAACAAGCA
Source organism: Chelonoidis abingdonii (assembly GCF_003597395.2). NCBI lineage: Eukaryota > Metazoa > Chordata > Testudines > Testudinidae > Chelonoidis > Chelonoidis abingdonii. The sequence goes on along the minus strand of NC_133771.1, from coordinate 191,813,442 downwards.
GCCAATATGATGTGTTGTATCTTTTTTCTGTGTGTCTATCCAGTTCATAGACAGTATGCCTTTCTTTGAAAAGGCGAGGATTAACCACATCAAATGCAAAAACACAAAACGTGGAATAATTGGCTAAGCTGTAGCACAGCAGAAAAGGGCCTCAGATTTAAAGCAGATCACAAATTGAATGTGAGCCAAAATTGTGATGCACTTGCAAAAAGGCTAATATTGTTCTGGGATACATTAACGTGAGTGTAGCACGTGAGACACGGGAGGTAACTGTCCCATTCTACTCAGCACTGATGAAGTCTCAGATGAAATACTGTGTCCAGTTTTGGGCATCATATTTCACTTAAGATATGGACAATCTGGACTGTTCAGAGAAGAGCAACAAAAAATGATGAAAGGTTTAGAAAACCTAACCTATAAAGGTTAAACAAAAACTGGGCATGTTTACTCTTGAGAAAAGATGACTGTGAGGATACTTGATAACAGTCAACCAATCCATACAAGCAGTCCATTTCCTGGACATTACTGTACTAATAAGCGATGGTCACGTAACACCATGCTATACTTACCTACATGCCTCCAGCTTCCTTCCAGGACACACCACACCATCCATTGTCTATAGCCAAGCTCTAAGAAACAACCGCATTTGCTCCAATCCCTCAGACAGAGACAAACACCTACAAGATCTCTATCAAGCATTCTGAAAACTACAATACCCACCAATTCAAGTGAAAAAACAGACTGACAGAGCCAGAACAGTACCCAGAAGTCACCTACTACAGGACAGGCCTAACAAAGAAAATAACAGAACACCACTAGCCGTCACCTTCAGCCCCCAACTAAAACCTCTCCAGCGCATGCATCATCAAAGATCTACAACCTATCCTGAAAGATGATCCTTCACTCTCTCAGATCTTGGGAGACAAACCAGTTCTTGCTCACAGACAGCCCCCCAACCTGAAGCAAATATTCACACCACACAACAAAAACACTAACCCAGGAACCTATCCTTGCAACGAAGCCCGATGCCAACTCTGTCCACATATTTATTCAAATGACACCATCATAG
>NC_133771.1:191771663-191810780 GCF_003597395.2 Chelonoidis abingdonii | reverse complement strand
ATAAATACCTTGCAATACCGGCTACAAAAGTGCCATGTGAATGCCTGTTCTCACTTTCAGGTGTCACTGTAAATAAGAAGTGGGCAACATTATCTCCCGTAAATGTAAACAAAACTTGTTTGTTTTAATGATTGGCTGAAAAAGAAGTTGGACTGAGTGCACTTGTAGGCTCTAAAGTTTTACATTGTTTTTGAGTTCAGTTATGTAACAAAAAAAAAATTACATTTGTAAGTTGCACTTTCATGACAAAGAAACTGCACTATAGCTAGGACCCGGACCATTTTGGTCATTTTCACAGTCATAGGGTTTTAAAAATCGTAAATTTCGTGATTTCAGATAATTAAATCTGAAATTTCGTAGCATTGTAATTATAGGGGTCCTCACCCAAAAAGGAGTTGTGGGGGGGGGGTCAAAAGGTTATTGTAGGGGGGGTTGCGGCACTGCTACCCTTACTTCTATGCTGTCTTCTGAGCTAGACAGCTGGAGTGTGGCAACTGCTGGCCGGGAGCCCAGCTCTGAAGGCAGAGCCACCACCAGCAGCAGCGCAGAAGTAAGAATTGCATGGTATAGTATTGCCACCCTTACTTCTGCACTGCTGCAGATGGGGCGCTGTCTTCAAAGCTGGGCAACCAGTCACCAGCTGCCACTCTCGAGCCACCCAGCTCTGAAAGCAGCACAGAAGTAAGGACGACAATACCGCGGCCACCCTACAATAACCTTGTGACCCTCCTCCAACTCCCTTTTGGGTGAGAACCCCCAATTTAAGGAACACTAGTCTCCATGAAATCTGCATAGTATAGAGTAAAAGAACACAAGAGACCAGCTTTCATGGTCCGTAATGCGTTTTTCATGACCATGAATTTGGTATGGCCATAACTATAGCACTTATATGAGGTGAATTGAAAAATATTTCTTTTATCATTTTTATAGTGCAAATATTTGTAATAAAAATAATAATATAAAGTGAGCACTGTACACTTTTACTCTTGAGGGCATTCTGAGCCAAAAAATTACAAAGTCTGCAAAATTCTACAAGTTTTATTTGTCAATAAATAAATGCAGAGGTTCCAGCATGGCAGTTGGGCACACAGGCCACTGGCTGCACGAAGGTGGGAGATCACCCTCAGAACATGGACTCAGCGGTGAGGCTGCACCCAACCCTGACACACCACAAGGCCTGGGCCTGCCCCAGAAACACCCTGGGGCCCTGCCCCTCTGCACTAGGTGTATGGCAGGCCAGCTCAGCTAGGCAGCATGGAGATGCTCAGTATGGGGGGATACAGGTATGGGGTGAGAGGATTCTGTGTGGGACAATCTGGGAGCAGGCAGTTCAGTAGAGGCTCTAGGTATGGAGGGATCTGGATGCACAGAGGCTCATTGAGGGGGGTTCCAGGTGCAGGGGCAATGGTACTTTACAGAGGCTTCCAGGTGAAGGTCGTTGGGGCTCAGCAGAGGGGTCTGGGTGTGGAGGCCTCAGTGGGGGTGTCTGTGTGTTGGAGAAACGGGGATTCGTGGGGTGGGTGTCTGGGTGTAGCTAGTTGGGGGTTAAAGATGTGGGGGCTCAAGGCGGGGCATGAGAGTGGGGGTTTGAGTGGAGGGAGCTCAGTAGAGGGTGGTCTGGCTGCAGCAGTGGGGGTCCAGAAGCAGGGAGTCTGGGTGCAGGGGAACGCCAGATGCAGCGGTTGAGGGTGAAAGGGGTGAGGTTCAGGTATGGAGGGCTAGCAGAGTTCTGGATGTACCCAGTGAGGCTTGGCAAGGGTGTCTGGGTATGGAAGGTCCGGACGCACAGAGGTTGGATGGATGGGGGAGCAGCTCTCCCTACAGTGATTTCCCCCCACACACACACACATAGCTGAGAGCCATGGGGGGCAGAAAGCAGGGGAGGACACTGAGCTTCCTGCAGCTGGGGGAGGTTCCTGGGGGTGGGTCTGAAACAGCCCCAACAACTCCCTGCAGAGGAAAAGGAAGCCCCATCCTCTCCTGCCTCCAGCCCAGCCGGAACTAGCAGCTGATTCCGGCTCAGGGTAGCAGCCACTATCTGGGGTGTCCCCCACCCCACGGTGATTTACCTCTCTTCTGGCTGTCTGAAACGACATACCTGCACTGCTAGGGAGTGGTGTGTGACTGTTTTTGCAGCTTCTCTTTGCTTCCCTGTCAGAGAGTCATTTTTCTACAGGGAAGCAAAAAAAAAAAATCTGCAGGTAATATGAATTCTGTGCATGCGCAATGGTGCAAAATTCCCCCAGGTGTAACGGTTCATATTCTGTGTTGTAATTAAAATCTGTGGGCCTGAGATTTAACTCACCGCACACTAAACCAGCCTTGGATGAAACTCAGGGATTTCACCACTAAAATAAAGAGGGAAAAAATGCTCCACTGCTGCTAAGGTGGCTCCACCTCAGGAATGCCCCTAAAAAGAGTCATAATACCAAGAGTTTTAAAGTAGAGACACCCAGGTGCTGCGAAGTTCAGGGAGGAAACAGAAAGACCCCAAGAACTGGTAAAATAGATAAGATAAGCTCTGACCAGTGAATTAATGCTGACCATCTGCACAAAAAAAGGTCAGAAGTAACAATTTGGGCATGAGAGATAAAATATAAGAAGACTTGAGCAGGGACGAGAAAACATAGGTGTCAGTGTGTGATTGGTTAAAGTTTGTTACCTAGGGGTACTGAACAATGTGATAGGTTTAGTGAAGTTAAAGGAGGTAGCTAGTTTTACCTATATAATGTAACCAAAAAACAATGCTCTTTGGGAATCATCTCCAGACTGCAATTTAATATCAAGTTGCTAGAACTCTGAACCCTCTGCATGACTGTGATGTGCAGAGGCACTGTTAGAACCCCCAGACAAGAGGATCCTGACTGGCCACTGAGTGAATTTTGTCTGTATATTGGGAGTGGTGAGCATAAGAGATTTGCTCGGCATATGTATTCTGTGTGTGTTGCTAATAAATAGATGTTTAGAGCACAGCTGTGTAAGGCTCTTTCACTGGGAAGAGATTCCACAGTCCTCTAGAACCCTGAGTCCCGAGGGAAAGGGCGGGTATGTACGTTGACCAGGTTTCTTCTTGAGCCCTGTGGGTAAGGATAGGTGCCTTATACCTTGAACCCTTGGAAGGGAAAGGGTGGGGATGCCTGAAATTGACCGGGTCATGCCTTGAGCCCTCGGTAGGGTATAAGCGGAGTGCCCTGGATTTTTTGTGGGTAACAAATCAATATATTTGAAAATGTAGAAAAACATCCAAAAATATTTAATACATTTCAATTGGCATTCTATTGTTTAACAGTGTGATTAGAACTGTGATTAATTGCAATCAGGGTGGATAAAAATCAATGATTAAAAAAAAAATTAAAAATCGGATCTTTTTGTTTAAATAGGATTTTTTTCATAAAATGCTTTTTAAGGAAAAAAACCTATCTAAAGATAGTTTTAATTAAGATACATTATAGCTCAAAGATATCTCCCCATGGAATAGGAATTATACATTCTAATTCTATAGTATGAGACAATATATTCATGTACTGTTTAAGAAAAGTTTTCTAAATGAGTTCCAATAGTTCATGGATTAGGGACCTGATCTTAAGGGGTTCCAGGGGCTTCTATATAGATTATTCAAATTATTCAATCTACCCAATGGGACTCGGTGCTCAGTCTAGAAGACACCATCAGAGATGCTTAGCTTTGCAGTTCTCAAACTGTGGATTTGTGTCTCCAGAGATAACATGCTTGTTAACAGCCAGAGGGAAGGGATAGCGCAGTGGTTTGAGCATTTGGCCTGCAAAATCCAGGGTCGTGAGTTAAATCCTTGAGGGGGCCACTAAGGGATCTGGGGCAAAAATCAGTACTTGGTCCTGCTAGTGAAGGCAGGGGGCTGGACTCGATGACCTTCCAAGGTCCCTTCCAGTTCTAGGAGACAGGATATCTCCATTAGTTTATTTATATAGAGGTGAGAAATAAGACCTCAACCCTATTGTCCCTCTGCAAATTTGTGTACACAGAGTCAATCCCTTACCTCTCTCTAAAAGTGCAAAGTTTCAAGAGGAAGACTAGAGATGAATGTGAGAAGGGAGAGACAGGCAGTAGAAACAAAAGTGAAACTATTTGAGCAGCATATTCCTAAAGTCTTGAGGTCTTTCTGAGTGTAGCCTTCATTGATTTGAGATCTACCATACCATTCTCTCACTAGAAGGGAAAACCAACAATGGCAGCAGGCCGTAAAAGAGACACAGTTTGGGAATATTTTAATGATGTTCCTCTACCTGTGGGTAAGACAGGCCTGCGTGCAAAATGCAAACAGTGCAACAAAGCAATGCAAGGCCTGGTTGCCTCAATGAAACAACATCATGAGAAATGTTCCTTCTCAGGAGGAAGCTGTGTTGAAGATGACGAGAGGAACATGTCTGAACATGCAGGATCTTCAGGTTGGTCAACTTTTTTCTTTTATACTTCTTTCTTAAGGACTGCCTGTCTTCCTTCTGGACTATTCTTGAATTCTCATATTTGAGCAAAAAATATAGTCGTTACTCTATGGTACTATCATTTTAGATGCAGTTGAGATAAAATATAAATAGCTGAAATAGGCAGATCTTCCTTTTACAATTTCACCTTTAAGTGTCGGTGAATGCAATGAGTATTACTAAATGAGTAGTATGGTAATAATAATTAAAATAACTGCATAGACATATTTTGTTTAGCAGAACCCATCCTCAACATACAGGATTCTGAAGACTAACCACATTCAAGATAACTCTGAAACTATAGAAAATGACAGTGATCTGCCAAAGACAGTGTTTCAGTCACATCATGTATGTCACACAGCCACAGTACATCACCACCTGTAGCAAAAAGAAAAAAAAAAAAAATATCGCCATCATCCAGAAACAACCATAGATAAAACAACGAGGAGCCCTTGTGGCACCTTAGAGACTAAAAAAAATTATTTTATTTTATTAATAAACGTTAGTCTCTAAGGTGCCAAAAGGACTCCTTGTTGTTTTTGCTGATACAGACTAACATGGCTACCTCTCTGAAACCTGTAACTACAGATAAAGTTTGTGATAAGAACCAGCAGATTACAAAAAAAGAGGTAATTGAGGAAAAAATTGTCCGGTTTGTTTATGCAACAAACTCTCCTTTCCATATGATTGAGAATCCACACTTCATTAACATGATTCAGTCATTAAGATCAGGATACAGTCCATCCAACAGAGCAGATGTCACAGACAAATTGCTGGATAAAGTGTATGAAAGAGAAATTGGGCAGTGTGCAAAGGTCTAGAGGGTAAAATTGTTAACCTGAGTCTTGATGGGAGGAGCAATGTCCACAATGATCCTGTTGTATGTGCTTGTGTGACAACAGAAGAAGGGAATGTCTTCCTTATAGAAACAATTGATACATCAGGAAATGTGCACATGGCAGAATATTTACAAGAAGTATCAGTAAGAGCTATAACAAACTGTGAAAAAAAATCCAATGTCTAGTATGCAGCTTGGTCACAGACAATGCTGCAAATATATCCAATATGAGAAGGAATTATTTAGAAGAGAGAGTGAAGAGACTAGCAAGCTAGTAATATACAGTTGCAGTGCTCATTTGATGCACTTCCTAGCCAAAGACTTCAGTGTTCCAGAAATAAAGGCTAATGTTGTTGAAACTGCAAAATCCTTCCGTAAGAACCACTTTGCAGCAGCTGCTCTGAAAAAAGTGGGAGGCACCCAGCTAACTCTCCCAGAAGACATGCAACGGAACTCAGTAGTGGACTGTTTTGAGCATTATCTCAAGAACTGGCCTAATCTGATGACAGTTTGTGAACAAAATTGTGAAAAAATAGATGGCACTGTCACAGCCAAAGTTCTCAACATTGGGCTTAAGAGAAATGTTGAACACATGCTGAGTACCCTGAAGCCTATTTCTGTAGCCTCGAACAAAATGCAGGGAAATAGCTGTTTTAATGCTGATGCTCTTGAAATTCTTAAAAAGAGATCTTAAAAAGAGAAATATGCAATGACAGACAAATTACAAGCACTATCTCCAGCTCATTTTCTTGCAAATATTTTCAATACTCGGTACCAGGGTCAAACCTTAACTGCTGAAGAAGAGGAGTTGGCTATAACAGGGACATCCAGCAATCATCCCTCCATAATGCCAACTATAATAAACGTCAGAGCTAAGGGTGAACCATTCAAGAAATATATGTTTGCTGATGTTTTAAAGAAAGGCACACCAGTGAACTGGTGGAAGTCAGTTAAGCACTTGGATTCAGAGACTGTTGAAGTGCTAATCTCACTTTTAACAGCAGTAACTTCTTCTGCCAGTATAGAAAGAATATTTTCTTCCTTTGGATTAATTCATTCTAAATTGAGAAATCATTTGGGACCTGAAAAAGCAGGCTTGTTTTTCTTTTCCAGATTATGAACGAACAGGAAAGGTGAAAGTGAAGACGACTGAGTTAGCTGCAGAAGCCAATATTTTAAGTTTCTCATGTTGACCTGGCAGACATAGTGGATTAATTATTATTTTTTAAATATTTCATTTAGATATTTTAGTTAAAAACAATTTTAACAAAAACAAACCTGATTTTAAAAAACTTAACTAAATTCAAAAATTTATATGCTTGTTTTGTTAAAATGTATGTTTGCTGTTGAAGAAAAAAATTCAGAATACATAACATTGTTTTAGTTTAATAAAACAATTTAAATGTCTGTCTGGTAATGTTCTCCTCCTAATACAACATGGCAAGAAAATCCTTCAAATATTAATGATTAACCTGTTGAATTGGAGATAGTTCATCTCCCAATGACTTCATAAATATCTGCTTCAATTACCTTTGGTAAATGAAATAACCAAACAATCATTCACTTTCTGATTTAGCTGTAAAATTAATCTAAAAAATTTTCAAAATAAATCACTTTAAAAATGTATAGTGTGTACCTTCTAAAAATGAAACCTACATCTATCTCCAAGTTGTGAAGAATATGTATTAAGGTAATTAAAACCAACAAGAATGCACGGGGTTGGTTGTGTGGATGCAGTCATTTTTAAATCGACCTAAGGTGGCTAAATTTGACCTAACCCCGTAGTGTAGACCAGGGCAAGGATTCTTTTTAAATGTGAACATAAATCTTTCAAGAGTGTAGCTCATGCTTTCTATTCCGTTATGTGTTAGACCTAGTAGAATAAGTCTGTTATCAAATTTAAAAATTTAAATTTGAATACAAGTTACACAAATATCACTGTCCAATTCCATAAATACACATTTCCAGAATGAAAGACATTTAAGCTGGGAAGAAGCTTTTATGTCATGTGACTGAAGACATTATTTATAAGTACTAATCATTATTTTTCCATATTCTGGACTAGACATCCTTCCCAATCCCATACATTCCGTGCAGCAGCTACAGTGTTTGGATACAAGAAATCATATTAGGAAAATATCCACCACATGCAAATAACTATGATGGAAACAAGTTCAGTTGTTTAGTTATATTCCCCCAATTTTGCCTCCGTGTGGTTTACTTCCTCTCTCTCAGCATAGGATTTTGCATTGATAACAAAGAAAAAGAAACTTTGTTAAAAAGGGTTCCGGTTGAAAAACAATATTATGTTTTCCATACTAAATATTCCATACTTTTTTAAAAACCTAAACATAGGAATGTTGGAAGTGAACAGTCAGGCAACCCATCCAATATCCTGTCTGCCATATAATCTAACCCTATTCAATTTACAATGTCGATCCAACTTTAAAATTTTCCTCATTTGGTTTCTTCTCTTATAGAAATGTGATGTTGAGTGTAAACTATTGATTTTATATAGTCTTTAATAAATGTGCATAAATATTTTGAAAGAAACACATGATACATGATGTTCTGAAAGAGTTTTGTAAATTTCCATATTTTAAATGTGTTGGGGTAGAAGAATATTTCATCTATTTGGATCATGAATTGATATGTTTATATGTTGTGGATGTAAGTGTATGTAGACCTCAGAAATTTACAATTTTAAAATCACATTCAGGACTCCAGGAAGCCTACAATTCTGCTGACTTTTCCACACAAGTCACAGCTTGCTACAGAATTGTGCTGCAGAATCTTGTATGAGGTCAAAAGCAGCTGCTGAGCGCTCAGCACTTTTGAAAATATAAGACCACTTATTTACGTGCCTAAATATGGCCTTGGGCTCCTACTTTCAGGCATACATTTCTGAAGAGTCCTGGAATAAAATGATTACCTACCTTTCATAACTATTGTTCTTTGAGATGTGTTGCTCATGTCCATTCCATTCTAGGTGTGTGCGCACTCATGTGCACAGCTGTTGGGAGACTTTTGCCTTAGCAGTATCTGTAGACTTGGCTGTGGCACTCCCTTGAGTGCTGCGCTCATGTATCAGTATATCAGGCGCCGCCAGCCCCATGCCCTCTCAGTTCCTTCTTGCTGGCAACTCCAACAGAGGGGCAGGAGTGCGGGTAATGGAATGGACATGAGCAACACATCTCAAAGAACAACAGTTACAAAAGGTAGGTGTGACATTCTGATATAACCTCTGACCGTATAGATCATTGTTGCAACCACTGCTATATATTTGCAGTAAATATTGTACAAAGGTTGTTGTGTTAGGTGTCTATGGAAAGGTTATGATTTGCTGATTATGATATCTATATGGGTGCATCATTTTTGTAGCTGAAGTTATGAATATTGGCTATGTGTTGGCATATCAATGTGTTTTGATTCTAAGTGACCTCAGTGAAGCATTTGGTCAGCTTCTTGAGAAGGGACTATTCTCAGTAAGTGCCCAATCAAGAATCACTTAACTGACAATGGACTTTGGGAGATGCCAATCCACATCTGAGCTTTCTTGGGAATTTTCAAACTAACATGTAAACAATGGCGTCGGCCTGTAAAAAACTGAGTCATGCATGGACATGTGACCTGCCCATGTGGCTCCAAACTCCATCTTGCTGTGATCTTGCACAGGAGAACCAAGGGATTTCCAGCCACAAGAGAAAGTATATAAAAAAAGGCAGGTGCATCTCCTCCATCTTGTCTTCAATCCTGCTTCTTACTTCTGGAGGGACTTTGCTACAAACTGAAGCTCTGAACAAAGGACTGAATGACCCATCCAAACCTGTGGATGTATTCCAGACACTTGATCTGAACCTGCAGTTTATTCTTCTAAAAGCCTGCTACAAGCCTGAACCAAGAACTTTGCCATTACTATATGTAATTGATTCCATTTAACCAATTCTAGCTCTCATCTATATCTTTTTGCTTTTATGAATAAACCTTTCGATTTTAGATTCTAAAGGATTGGCAACAGCATGATTTGTGGATAAGATCTGACCTGTATATTGACCTGGGTCCGAGCTTGGTCCTTTGGGATTGTGAGAACCTTTTTCTTTTACTGGGGTATTGGTTTTCATAACCATTCATCCCCATAACAAGTGGCACTAGTGGGGATACTGGGAAACAGGAGTGTCTAAGGGAATTGCTTGTGTGACTTAACATTAGCCAGTGAGGTAAAACCAAAGTTCTGTCTTTCTGGTTGGTTTGGTTTGCCTTGGTGTGCAAAGGAATCCCAGCTTTGAGCTGTAACTGTCCTGCTCTCAGCAATCTGTTCTGAACTGGTACGCTCAGAAGTGTCCCAGCAGGTAACTGTTTTTTCTTCTTCAAGTGCTTGCTCATATTGATTCCATTCTAAGTGACTCACAAGCAGGCTCTCTGGAAGTGGGCTCAGAGTTCACAGATGCACAGCTTGTAACACTGCTCTACCAAAGTCAGCATCGTCTTGGACTTGCTGGGTAACTGCACAGTGAGACATGAACATATGGATGGACAACCAGGTGGCAGCCTTACGGAGATCAGAAATTGGCACATTGCCAGGAAGGCCGGCACTGAGGCTTGTGCTCTAGTTCAGTGAGTGGTTACAATAACCAGTGGAGGCATCTGCCTGATCATAGCAGGATGCAGGCGATGATCCTGCCATGGGAGACTGGTGCCTCGAATAGTCAGACTGGTGTCAGGAGTAGAGGGAGCAGTGCCATGTTAGGGAGAGTCCCCGAGGTCTCTGTGACAGTGACCATTGGTGCGAAGATGACTGGCGCTGATTGTATGGCAACCAAAACTTCCCTCTGGCCAAGACTGGGTGAGGGCGGAGACCAGGAACATGGTGCCAGTGATCTGTAGTTGAGAACGGGTGACCTGGGCTGATGCAGAGACCAGGGGCATGGCAACAAAGGGCTCTGCCTCAGCTGCTGAGACCGGTGGCGCTCGCTCACCTTCTGGGAGGTTTTCTTGGCTGGCTTGCCGGTTTATTGCCGCACAAAGTGCTGGCTGTGGTGGGAAAGTCCTTCGCTCTCTGGGCGCCGGGAGCTGAGAAGGCATTGATTGCACCATCAGTCTGGGTCCCCTACCACTACCCAGAGTCGGTGGCAGATCCCATAGGGGAGTAGGAGGTCCCCTTGGGGATGTGCCCCCTTGTGGCTCCAACATCAGCAGGCAGTCCGAGCACGGTCCTTTGTCTGATGCCCCTTGGTCTGACTTGCTCAGTGCCAGATCTCTCTTCTTCGTCTTCATCTTCGGCGCCGATGATGGGATTAGTGTCGAGTAGAGCCTGGTGCCGGGGAGCGCTATGCACTGAGGCCGAAGTTGCTGGCAGTAGAGTCTGGCTGGGCCAGCTCAGAGGCTGAGTGAAGAGCGACCTCCATGAGAAAGGCCCTGAAGCGAATGCTGCATTCTTTCTGTGTCCTGGGACAAAAGTTCTTACAGATGCAAAACTTTTCTTTAACATGGAATTCCCCCAAGCATTTCAGACAGCTACCATGCAGGTCACTAACAGGTATAGGCCTGTTGCAGTCAGAGCAGGGCTTAAAACCTGGAGACCTGCGCACGTCCTGCCTGGGGCAAAGTCCCTGCAAGGACCCTAACTGACTAACTACAGTACTTAACAGCTACTTACTAACTAATCTACAATAAAACATACTACTTACAGCTGGAACATGAGGTTCTAAGAGTAAGAAAACTGCTGACCACTTGCAAAGCAATAGAGGTACTCTGACCAACCATCACAGGCAATAAGAAGGAACTGAGAGGGCATAGGGCCAGCGGTGCCTGATATACTAACGCATGAGCGCGGCACCATAGCCAACCCTACGGATACCACTAAGGCAAAAGTCTCCAACAACTGTGCACACACCTAGAATGGAATAGACACGACAAGCACTCGAAAAAATATTTTTACTGTAATTTTTTTTTCTGGCTCCTAGGATTCTGAAATATGCAGCATGAAACACCCCCATAAATTATCTTAAGTTTGAAACCTTAACCCTGACACTTAAATTGTTATCTTTAACTATTTTCATTGCTGACAATTTAAGCAGAAACATCCAGTTTAATCTGCTTAGCCCCCACCGTTCCATGACTATTATTCTAGTAGTACCTACTTTCTAATCTGACCAGGATGCTATTATACTAAGTGCTATATAAACAGTTTAAGACAAATCTTTCCCAACAACTTTGGCAATGTAGTTATGCATTGCAGTTACAGAAATGTATAGAACAGTGAAAAGTTAAAATAGGGGATCAAAATTAAACTTCTGGATTTAAGATCAAAATAAAAAGGTTTACTATTTCATATTAAGTTCAATAAAAGTCATTAAAAAATTTAAGTTGCTGCAAAATTTCAGCTTGTTACATCAAAATGCCACGGTATTCAAGGACCATATCACAGAATTTACATCTAAGCTTACAGCAGAGTTTACGGGTAAGGCTATGTTTAGTCATGGGTATTTTTAGTAAAAGTCATGGAGAGGTCACGGGCAATAAAGAAAAATTCACGGCCTGTGACCTGTCCATGACTTTTACTAAAAATATCAGTGAATAAAACTTTGGGGGGCTGCCTGGGGGCCCCACAGATGCTGGGGGAGGGCAGCCCAGCTGCTTGGTGGGGGGGCAAGTGGCAGCGCATGGCCTGGGACACCTGCTGGTGTGGGGGGAAGGGGGGGCTGTAGGTGGGGCTGGCAGGCTCCCTACCTGGCTCCATGCCTCCCCCTTTCCCCCAACAGCAGCAGAGCTTGGGTATGGAGGGGGAAGGGGCACAGGACGGGGTGAGGCGGGCTCTGGACAACGCTTACCTGGAAGTGGCGACATCCCCCTCTCACTCAGCTGCCAGGCCGAGGCATGGTCAGGCAGCTCTGTGTGCTGCCTCTGCCTGCAGGCACCGCCCCCGCAGCTCCCATTGGCCGCAGTTCCCAGCCAATGGGAGCTGTGAAGCCAGTGTTCTGGATGGAGGCAGCCTGCAGAGCTGCCTGGCCATGCCTCCAACCTAGCAGCTGAGCAAGGGGGATGTCGCCACTTCCAGGGAGCCCCTCAGGGAGGGGCCGCCAAAAGCCTGCCTCACCCTGTCCCACGCCCCAAACCACTGTCCCTCCCACACCCAAACTCTGCTGTGAGGGGGTGTAGGGGGTGAGCAGTGGCCAGTCCACCAGGCGCATCAGCCGCTTCGGAAGTCCGTGACTTCCGTGACAAACTCGCAGCCTTATTTATGGGGCCTTGAGTACATTAATGATACTGTGTAGCAACTAACATGCCTCATTTTTTGTAATAAGCAATGCTGTAGTATTTGCTAGTTTTAGAATACCATGGATCCCTTGACTAGGATGTGGGATTTTATGATCAAACAACTTGTTATTTTCACCTTAAAGTATTATTTCTACCAGTTTTAGGCGCAATGTAAATCAGGTTGGTTGACAGTGAGTGAGTGGTGGATTACAAGACAAAAGGTACTGGCTGGGTCTCAATTATTCATTTGCAGACATTCCAAAGTTTGGCAATCTTTTACCTAAATTGAAAACTAATTGCTTAAAAATGTATATCAAGAAACCAGTGTAGCATGGATAAAGACCATCTTTCTCTGTCCATCTCCTTTTCTCCTTCACCCTCACCATCTCACTCTGGGCTCCCTGTACTACCCGTCCCAGATTGCATCCCTCATTCATACTTCTCCAAATCTATATGCACCTTAACCTTTATGCTCTCTGGTCCCTACAACTCCCCTTCATTCTCCTTCCAAATACAACTGAGAAAATGTTCAGTTCAGTCAATAGGAAAATATTTTAAACTCCATCCACTACTATAAAACTTGCTCTGACTTTCCTCTCCACTACACAAAAAAATCCACCCCAAAATTAGATGTGGCATGTTGGATTTTCGTGGTATTGGTTTATTTTTTAGAGAAATTGTGGGGAAAGAGTGGGGTATTTTGTTTTTTTTTGTTTTTTTTAAAGTTTATCATGGAAAATCTTAACTATGGAGTGACTGCTTCCATTCTATAATTAGTACTCACTTTTCCCCTTGTTCTTGAACATTCCCAACTGCTCCACTCCCTCCAAGTCCCTTGCAATTTAGTTCTGTTGTCCTGTCTGCTTATTTTTTAATCTAAAAATACTAAGGGAGCCTTAGATTGAAAAAAAACACAGATATAAAAATACACTTCTTTATGTATGCATGTTTGCTTAATATGTGACTTTATCTGCTGCTCCTTTGATATAAATTCAAACATGATCAAATATGAAGACACCATCAGACTGGACATGGAACAAATGCACAGAAGGGCAGAATTAAACTTCAAAAGGGACCCGAAGAAATTAAAACAGTGGGGATTGCAAATACGGAGACTGAGCAGGAACAGGAAGTAATATATGTTGTATGTGAAACACAGTAGAGTTTGAATCTTAACTTTTGCGATCTTCTTAATGCAAACTGTCCCACCTGCAGCCTGAGTACAGCATCCATGTTATTTCCTGTCTAACTTGACCAGTAGACTCAGGTTCGGTAACGTCAAAGTGAGTGAGGTTTCAGTAGTCTTTGCTGGAATCTTAGATGCCAACTGTTCATGCTCAGAAAGTTATGTTCAAAGTGTGGGTAGTTTTTTCCTCTGTATTATACAGGAAGGTCCAGAAAAATTATTTGCCAGGTAATTCCATGCCTCTTGGGTTCTGTGCCTCCAGAACAAATAATGCAAAGAAGTTCCACTAGCTTTTCAGTTTTTTTACCCTCTAGGGCACCTTTAACTTGGTTCAAAGCTTCTGCACAACTGTGCATGCAGTTTAGAGACCCCTGGACATTCAAGCCACTTCCTGTTGTTGAAAGGAATTAAGAGCCCCCATTAAACTAATGGATGCTTGTAGATATCAGAAAGATTCTAGAAAAAAAAACCTGAAGCATATTAATATAAGTAAAATGGCTCCAAAGGTAACCCAGAACACTCACCTCAAAAAGCTCTATTGCTAATGGCACAAAGGAGGTGGGTAGCGGATAATCCTTTATAAAGACATCTTTAAAATTACAAGGCAAGTAATTTCCCTTTTCTTAAAAAAAAATGCCACACACAAAGGCTTTCCACGCTTGGAAAATTAGCTGCTCAAAAGGATATCCCAAATAACATACAAGTACTGGAACAGGCAATGCTCAAATAATTAATAATCAAACGCTCCTGTAGCTTTAGCATTCCCAAAGTTCAAGGGTTGTGGAGTTCTAACAAATATACAGCTCCTCATTCCTGCAGAGCTCTGAAATGCCAACTTTACCAGTATTCAAAGGATGCTATAACAATTATCAGCAACCTAGTATTCCTTGGCCCCTTCCCTATTCACTTAAGCCATAACTGAAGTCACTTCATAATGACGTCTTGATAGTACTGAGGCTGGTTTTCTTTTTCAGGTATAGGATAGGGAGGAGAAAGATGTAGGGAAGAGGATTAGTACATCTGGTGTGCTAATAGTCTCTCAGCACTCCCCAAAACCAACTGCATCTTTAGCAACATCAAAATATGCGGTTCAGATTTTCATGAAGCTAGCTAACACACATGCTGTGAAGGATATTTCAGAAGCCTGTGCCTGACCATCTCATAGCACCACATGGAAGTGCCTCTCCCTCATTATAAAAACATGCTTATGTAGGGTATTGCAGATCCACGTCTGTAGGACCCAAGCTTGTAGACTCGGTGTTTCCAAGCCTGTGCCTGAGAGTCCACAGTGCACTGTAACACTGGGTTTACAACTGCTGGACCCAGGTCTCACAGCTGCACAAGCACATCCATTCTGCTCTATGCACACGTTCTGCTTGAGCTCCGTCCATAAGGCAGAACTGACAGGCCCTGGACCCAAGTCACAGCAGGATTTAGATTCTGATGCACCCTTCCTAACAGGATACTAGGTCACAGGTCTCGAGTGCTTGATGACCAGAGTCAGACTGATTTATATTTGGACGGCTGTGGCCTTGGGCTCAAATCTGAGTCAGAGCCCAGGCTTATTGTGAAGTGTAGACATACCTATTGATGCTTTACAATTGCTGTAAAGTAGATAACATTTTCTAGAACAAAGTCAACATATTTGTTAAAAAACAACACAGGAATATCTATAGAACAAACAACATTTTGCCAGCAGGAAGTCAAATACAAGGTAATGTGAAGTGTTTGACATTGGTGAGTTAAATATACTCCTGGGGTGCATTCTGCACCAAAAAAATTAAACATTTAGCGCACAATATTATAAAATTCTGCAAATTTTATTGGTCAAAACAACACTACATAATTACACCAATTTCAATTATTTTGCTAATTTATTTTAAAATACCTAACAAGAAGTATGTCTGTAACAATACAGACACACACAAAAATTCTCCCAGGAGTAGAGAGTTAAAGAAACCCCTATGATAACCCAGTTCCTGTTTCTCCCCCATTCCTCCACCAGAGACCAGCCAGGGGGGCTGGACACCCACAACCCCTCCCCCCGCCCCCCGGTGCCCACCTGCAGGGCCACCTCCCCAGCCAATGCACCTGAACCTCCTCCCCTCCAGAGCCCATCTGTGAGGCCCCCCTTGCCCAGACACTCGCCCTCCACTTCCACCCTCCTCCCCCAAGCCCAGGGATCTAGAGCAAGGGCCCCAGTGCGGTGCCCACGGGGGCATCTAAATGCCCCCGCATCCTGGCTGGCGGTCAAGCATCTGCCGAAATGCCATGGTCCTTCATCTGGCACCCGCCAGATGAAAAAGGTTGGGGACCACTGATCTACAGGGAGAAATAGCCTGATGCTTGATCTCAGACTTGCACAGAATTTCCTGCACATTGCCCTTTCCTTCCCTCAGGGCATGCTGGGAACTGCAGCTGCCAGGAACCCTCTAGCTCTCTCTCCCTCCCCACAGCAGAGTCTTCTGTGTGCAAGCTGGGCTCTCCTGAGTCCAGTGGCCCCTAACGGCAGCTAGCAGCACTGCAACCCATTTCTGTGGGGGAAAGGAAATTGTGCCTGCACAATGTTAATTTCTGCAACATTCTGCATTGTACGGTGGTGCAAAATTCCCCCAAGAGTAGCTAAATAGTTTAGAGACAAAGTTGGCAAGATAATATCTTTTACTAGCCAATTTCTGTTGGTGAGACACACACACTTTTGAGCTTACACAGAGCTCTTCTTCAGACCAGGGAAACATATTCAGTGTTCCAGAACAGAAGAGAAATTGGTCCATTAAAAGATATTACCTTATCCACCTTGTATTGTTAAGATTATCCTGGGACTAGCATGGCTACAACAACACTACATCCAACAATGCTAAATATTTTAAGTATTAATTGAAGTTATTGATATGCAGTCATAAAACAAACAAAAACAAACAAACAAGTTTGGCTCTTTGCCTCCTATTTGCAAGACCCAGTTCCCACAGCATCACCATTCTTGTCTAAAAGGCTGGACAGAGCCTTTTTTTGCAGAATCCCTGCTGTCTGCCACTCCCAGATGCTGCTGGCCAGGGGAGCAAAGCGTTACAAAGCCAAGAACATACTGCTTAGAAGTGCAACACTCTACTTCCACTTCTAGGCTTACAGGCAATAAGCCTTTTATAATAAGGAAGAATTCAGTGTAAGAAGCATTAAGACTTTCCTTAAAACTGAATGCTGAGGGATAAATTAATAATCATTCATTTTTAGCTGAGGTCAGAACAGACCCTTCACTTTTTCTTAATTATATCTTTAAAAAAATTGAAGTCTATGTTAAAGGAGACCTGCAAAGTGATTTTAAAAAAAAAAAAGTCACAAGTCCACATTTTAACTTATGATGAATAAAGGCATTCTGAAAGTCTTTTCCAAAGAGGAGAAGGGGACTGTTCTACTTGGTTTTTTATATTAAATATTAGGTATGCAAACAGTATGGACTACTGTAGGCTTGGAAGGATTAGATTTTCATAATTAAATGTTGGTTTCACTCTACACACACAAACCAACAAAAATATTTCTATTGATAACAACTGAAATTTACAGATAGACAAAGAAAGACAAATGTTGCTTGATAACTGAGTTTGATTTAAGGAGATTTACTTTGTATGTTTTGACATGTTATATTGACTGACAGTTTGTGTTTTAATGGTTATAAAGCTTTAACTTTTTGAATCTCAACATCTACTGTCAAATAATTGTCTGACTCCCCCATAATATCCTGCAACTGTGAAAACTTAAATCGATACAAATTGAAAAAAATTAAAAATAGACCAATATTATCAGTCATAATTATAAAAATTATAAAAATGAAATTCCACCAAGCCTACTTAAGATTGTTCTCACAGCTAATTAATCTACATACTGCACTATAATAGTTTTTAAATGGTACATGTGCTTCTTTAATCTTCTTTCTGGTCCTGCTGAAACACCTGTCTTTTTTCCTCATTAGCCTTTGTAGCCATCATCTCTATTTATGATCACCTCCTCTGAGTAATCTTGTCATAATTTAATCCACTTTTAGTTTTCTAAACTCCCAAGCATATCTGGGACTGCTTAATCATTCCAGTACTTTTTATAATATAGTAACATCTATTGAGAGACTCAGTTGTGCTAATCACAGATCAAACATGTAGAAAAGAGATGATCCTTGCATTAAAGAGCTTATAGTCATGGCTTTTGACAAGACACAATAGTGTAATGGAATTGGGGGCAGGACTGGAAGACATAATGCAAACTAACAGTAATACAAGGTGCACATAATATGTGTTGTGTGCTCTGGCTAGGTTAAGAGTCTACATTCTCTGCCCATACTATCCTATCAAAAGCTGATTTTCCTTGGTCATATACTTTCTTTTAGTTTATTTAGATTTAGGATGGAGGCTGCATTGTCCAACTATATCCTCAAATCAGGCATTTTTAAATTTGTGGTGGAAGCATAGAATGACTGATGGCTATAATCTTCCTTTTTGACAAGTGACTGGGATCCTTGGAGAGGATTGCAAAGGATGGTGAGCCACTGGAAGGAAGATCAGTGTGTCACAGAATATCAGGGTTGGAACGGACCTCAGGAGGTCATCTAGTCCAACCACCCGTTCAAAGCAGGACCAATCCCCAACTCAATCCCCAAACGGCCCCCTCAAGGATTACACTTTCAAACCTGGGTTTAGCAGGCCAATACTCAAACCACTGAGTTACCCCTCCCCCCATGTTCCAGCATGCTTGCTTTTAAATTGGTTATGTTTCAACAACCACCTCAGAGAAAGTACAACAGACTGGGGCAGGACTAGCTGTTTCTTCAAGTGCCTGGAATTCATCTTCCACTGAGGAGGGGCACCTGATGACAACACAGAATGATATATTATTATACTTTTAGGTTGTCTATCCTGAATTGGAACTACTCTGCCTAGTTTGGTGCTGAATTTGGTTCCCAGATATACAAAAGTTCTTCCTCATGGTTAGTGTGCTTTTCGTGGTTGAACATTCAGCTAAGCTATTCCAGTAACAAGCACATTTTAGAGATGGCTGTCCATGCCAATAGTTAATTCTAACTATCAGTACCCAAAATTAGTGGCTATTTTTCAAAAAATAGTCCATCTTCCTAATACTCTGTTCTCTCTCTCTAAAATAGGGTTAAAATTTCCCTATCTTATTAATTAATCCATCCTCTGGGCTAATTTGTAACCATGAAGCACTCAGATACAATAATGAGTACCACAGAAAAGCCTCTGAAGAAATAAAGGGCTCACTCAGAGAAGGGTTAAGATGATGTGCAGTAAATGAGGCATAGAACCATAAGATGAACGATACAGATAAAAAGAAATACTGAACACTGTCCACTTGGTACACTGAATAAGGGAACGGTTCAGAATACGTAGTATGTAGTAATGTAATTAATGATTTCTCATCACATGCATATTTACATTGGAGCTGAATTAGGATTGCATGGGTAGCTTTTTATTCTGGCATTTCCTAACTCTTCAGAGCTTGACTTTGCAACCTTAATGATTTTTAATGTAGTTATTTTGCATGGAATATGCAGAGACACAGAATGGGAGATAATAAATTCAATCTCTCCCACTCACCCCCTCTTACTCATCAACATCTCCATTAATTTGGAAATGTAAGCAGATACCTGCCAGTCTCTAAACCTACTAGCTGTAGACTGACAGTAAAGGGACTTGCCTCTGCCTTGGGACCATGAACATGTGAGAAGCCAACTACGCCCCAAAAGCAGTTGGAAAAAGGGAGAATGCTGCCTCTAAATGCCATGTCACAGCTAAACACACTCTTAGTCCCTTTCTCAGACCCGAAGAATAGCTCTGTGCAGCTCAAAAGCTTGTCTCTCTCACCAGACACAAGTTAGTCTAATAAAAGGTATTGCCTAACCTACCTTCTCTCTCTAATATCAGACTCTTGCTAATAGTTACCCAATATTTGATGCTCCACACATACCCCTCCACCAGAAAATCAAGCCCTTCTCTGGTTCCTTGATGAAAGTAGCAGCATTCTCTCTCTCTTCCTCTCACCCACCTCTCTCATTCCAGATTCTCTCAGCCCTTACAGCTGCTTTTTGGCTGCTGAAGGGAGGCTATAACAGGGTGGCTTGCTCCACAGACTGGAGAAGCTGGGGCTAGCCAACCCTGATTACATAATAAGCCATACCTGACAGGAATCAAGTGATTCACCAGTGAAGAGCAGCTGGAAGCTGCACTGAGTGGGGAGATGCTCAGGGAAATAAGAAGCTGCTAGGAGTGAGCAGGATCCAGCAGAGAGGCAGGAAAGGCCAGGAAATGACCCCAAAACAGAGTAAAATGGATGGATTTGGTTCAAGACTGACTTTTACTTTTAAGTTTATCCAAATAAACCCAGACCTGAAGAAGGGGTGTGGTGATTGGATGAGCAAAAGGATATGGAGTCTGTGTAAAAAGACCTGGAAGATGGAGAAAGAGTAAGACAGCACAGAGGCACCCCTGGCCATGACAGAGTCCGAGAGAGGCCAGAAATGGACACATCACTATAAGGGAACACCCTACAATCATCTCAATGAGTCCTCTTCCCTAGTGCAAAGCTCCAATATATGCCTCCAGTGCCGCTCAAAGCTCTGCCAAGAGGCAGCAGAGTGAAATGTTTCAATTCTTCTCAGTTTCATTGCTGCCAATAAAGTTCTTAATAATAGTGAAGCTGACCAGAATCTTGTCAATTTCACTCTGCTACAATTTGGCAAAGTTATAGGCAGAAGCAATAACACCACAGTTGTCAGCCTGCAGACTTACTTTTTCCAAAGGCATGTCTACACTACAAAGTTAAGTTAACTTAAGTCGACATCCAGCTGCCACGGTAATTAAGTCAGTCGTGCATGTCCACACCATGCTCATTGTGTCGGTGGACTGCCTCTTCACTAGCAGCTCTTGCATCGATGCAGAGAGCAGTGCACTGTTGGTAGATATCCCACAGTGCAACTAACTGCAGAGGTTTTTGGGAAGGACTTGCAATGCCTCATGGGACCAAAACATTGTTGAATTGGGAAATGGGAACATGGCTTTAACCTCCCATGATGCAGTTTCCTCCCTCCCTCCCTCCCCTGATTTCAGCAGCAAAACACCCCATACTTTTTCACGCCTTTTTTTAAAAGGTTGGCTTAGCCAGGCATACGTCATAGTCCAAGAAGCACAGATCCCACTCAGCTGTGCAATATTGTTGTGAGCATTAGAAATACCTTGCACCTTATCTTGCAGCATTTCCAGAGATGACACAGAAGCTGCCGTATGGAACATTGCAATATCATTCAAACAGCTGGTGTTGCAAGCACTGGTGGATCACAGGGGGCATTTCACTGACATCAACGTGCGACGGTCAGGAAAGGTGCATGATGTGCACATCTTTAGGAACACGGATCTGTTCAGAAGGCTGCAAGAAGGGACTCTCTTTCCAGATCACAAAATAACAACGTTGAAATGCCAATTGTAATCCAAGGAGACCCAGCCTACTCCTTGCTCCCATGGCTCATGAAGCTGTACACTGGACACCTGGACAGCAGTAAGGTGCCATTCAACAATAGGCTGAGCAACTGCAGGACTGTGGTGGAATCTTTAAAGGGTCGCTGGCACAGTCTGCTTACTAGGTTAGACCTCAGTGAAAGCAATATCACCATTGTTATCGCTATGGGATGCATGCTCCATAACATCTGTGAGGCAAAGGGAAAGAAGTTTCCACAGGAGTGGCATGTGGAGGCAGAGAGGCTGTCTGCTAATTTTGAGCAGCAATAAGAGCCCAGTGAGGAGCTCAGCAACTGCGGGATGCTTTGAAAACCCATTTCAGTAATGACCCTTATGCTTGGAATAAATAAAAGACTATTTCAATCTCAAAATATTTACTTTTATTGCACAAACACAAAAACTGGAAGACCAGAAAAAGAATTTTACCTTAAACAAACAGTGTAATAAAATTGGGAAGGGAGAAACCAAGTCAGCTTGTCTGTAAAAGCACAGCAGTCTGGCCCATCAAAGGTCATCGAATCACTGACTTTTGTTCTTCGTACCTGACCATCGTGTTATGTGGAAGGGATATTGCTCTTTTCCCCACCCCATCTCCTGGAACATTTGGGGGAGGAGGAGTGGGAATATAGCGATGTTTGCAGGCTGTTCTGCTGTCTCTTCTGAAGTTCAGCTGATGCCTCAACATGTATGATAGGTCCTTCATAATCCGTAGCATCTCATCCTGCATGGAACGCTCATGTTCCTGGCATGCTCTCCTGTTCTCCATGTCCATGTCCAATTTTTCAGAGAATGAAATCCTCCAGGCTCTTACCTCCATCCCCGCTGTCCAAGAGGCATTCATTATCTCATTGAACATGTCATGTTTCGAAATCTGGGGAAGTCTCTCCACTGGTGTGAAGGATTCGCTGAAGGCCAAGCTTTTCACAGTAAAGCATGCAAAGCACAAGGCAACCATTGTCAGTGCATACCTTAGGCCTAGCATACACTTAGTATTTAAAAATCACTCCCCTGATTCCACTGAAGTGAAATCCAGAACATAATCAGTATTCCTAGCTATTCAATGAACCAGTTTGCTGTTCCAGCCATGGTGAGTATGGCACAGGGATATGGGCGACAGGTATTGTAATGCAACATGCAGGCAACCCGTATTGGAAGCACAGGTGTGCAATGCCCCCTCCCCTTAGCAACACTGACAGTGCACAGAGACTGGGGACCAGTGTTGAGCCTCCCAAAGTGTGATCTTTGTCCAAGGAGGCTCTGAGGGAGAACAGGGAGAGGGGAGGATGCGGCTGCGAGAGAAGACAGGACACGCCCCTCTTCCCTTAACGCTGCTGGTAGCAGCTGTCCAGGGCTTGCAGATTCCTAGGTCAACGCCGATCCCTGCCACTCAAACCACTGGCATGTTAGGGAAATTGTGTTTGAGAGGGACCCAGAAATCATGATCGGTGGAGGATCACATGCTCTACTGTTTGCGATATAAGCACTTGTAATGAAAACTACCACCGTCTCCCTAGGTGACCCTATGTGATATCAGTCTCCGGAGGTAACAGAGGAAGCAAGGGAGCAGATGCTGAAAGCATCTGGGTACGACCTGGTCCTTATCCTGCTACGCTGTGTACCACAATGATGCCAGCAGAAATAATACTGGAGTGGCACAGGAAAGTGTCCTACTGTGGTAGAAGAAATAATGCAGCCCTCCCCAGAAACCTTCTGAAAAGGATTGCAGAGTACACCTCTACCCCAATATAATGCAACCTGATATAACACGAATTCGGATACAATGTGATAAAGCAGTGCTCCGGGAGGCAGGGCTGCGCACTCTGGTGGATCAAAGCAAGTTCAATATCACGCGGTTTCACCTATAACGTGGTAAGATTTTTTGGCTCCAGAAGACAGCATTATATTGGGGTAGAGGTGTACCTCCATGAAAGTTTCCTGGAGATCTCCATGGAGGATTTCCAGGCCATCTCTGTGCACATAAATAGTCTGCATAGCTGGAGCGACCATTGGGAGGCAGATACTCACTGTATCTCACTTTTTCTTCAGCTATTCATAAGAGCATATAACCTCTACAGTTTGATTGGAATTGCATGCTCACCAGAGGTGCCTTCCCCGGCATCACACTCGGCCACGATGCTGTCGTGTGACTGGTTGGACAGCTCCGGGGTTAAAAACAGCTCCTGGCTCTCAGAGAGAATGGATCCCCCACTCGCCAGTCTCCCCATTCTCCTCCTACTCTTCCTTGTTCAAAACTTTCTCCTTGCTGTTGACTGAGGCAGCCCGATACTCAGACTCCTCTGAGGTATCCACGCTGCTTTTCGGGGTAGTGGTGGGGTCCCAGCTTAGAATCGCATGCAGCTCACTGTAGAAGCATCATGTCTGCAGTGCAGAATGCAGTACAACTGCCTCCCCTGTCTTCTAGTATGCCTGCCAAAGTTCATTGATTTTCACATGGCACTACTGTATGTCTCTGCTGTAGCCCTTTTCCTCAATGCCCTACGTGATCTTCTTGTAGATATTAACATTTCTCTGGCTGGTGCACAGGCCTGCACAGACTCTACTTCTCTACTTCTCACAGACCAATAAGATCCACCACCTCCTGTGTACTCCAGGCTGGAGCATGTTTTGGGCACTGAGTCACGCTGATTAGCTGGGCTGGTGAGCTCTCCAGGCTGATCAAACAGGAAATGAGAATTCACAAGTTCCTGGATCTTTACAGGAGGGACTGTTTCCTGTGTAACTGGTTGCTGTGCAGCAGAGTTGAAAACGATCACCAGAGCAGTCACAGCAAAGCATTGTGGTATACTTCCTGAAGGCCAATTCAGTCGATTGAAACAACTCTGCATCTATTCTCCCTTTATGTCGACCCACCAACATCAAATTACACCCTATACCTCTCGTGGAGATGGAGTAATTAAGTAGATATAGCAGGCAAATTAGGTCGGCAGAAGGGACCTGGAGGTATAGACACATACATTATTAGGTCAACGTAAGGCAGCTTCTGTCAACCTAAGTTTATAGTGTAGACCAGGCCTAAGTAAAACTGAGTCTGCAGAAGTTGATGGCACTAACCAGGAACAGCAGGGTTTTCAAGATCTGGTATAATAGCAGGTCTACCTTGAGAGACTCGTATACTTGAGCTGGAAGCAACAAGTCAGCTAGTGCAGGAGGGTCAAGCACATTATGTGGAGAAATCTGAATTCCATTTTCAATTATTGTCCATGAGCCAGTGTATGAATGTCATATTATATATTTTCCTCTAACCAAAATGGAACTCCCATTGATGTCAATGGGATTTCTGAATGAAGATCAAGAGAATGTGGCCTTTATGCAGTAAGTAAACCATCACTGAAAAGTCTGGTACTTTACTGCTACATTCAACATCTCTTAGTAGGGAAATACTCTCACTTTTAGGACAATTATTATTTCCTTTTTCTTTCTAGCTTCTCCATCCTCCTTTCTCTATGTCTCTTCTTTACTTTCCTGCAGCAACCCCCCAATTCAATCCCACAGCCTGTTAGCTTTCTTCCTCTTTCATCCATTAAAATGATCAGCATCTAACTATTTAATGCTAACTCAACACTAGTGCCTAATGATGACTAACTCCACAATAAAATGAATGAAGGGAAAGAGAGAAAGAGTTCACAGCCATTGTTACCATTTTTTCTGAGTCTGGAGAAAGTGTAAACTTTCTCTACAGTAACCATAGTTCAATGAGATGTGTAGTCAGTGTGGATCTAATTATAGGCATGCATGCACCTCTTGTGTGTGAGATCAGAGTATTTTGAAAAGCAAGATCCTGGGCTTGCATTCACTGTGCCTCCTCCTGCTCTTCTATGCAAGCATAAAGGAAGAAGCAGCTGTGACCCTCTCACAGTTCAAAACCTGGGATAGCTGAGAACTCCAAAAAGCAGCAGTGGATTGGTAGATCTACAGCAGGGATCTCAAACTCAAATGACCACTAGGGCCACATGAGGACTAGTGCATTGGCCAAAGGGCCACATCACTGACACACACACACACTCCCGCTGCCCCTGGCCCCGGGTCCACTCCACCCCTTCCATGAGGCCCTGCCCCTGCCCCTGCCCCATCTCTTCTCCACCTCCTCCCCTGAGTGCGCGGCTCCCCACTCCTCCCCTCTCCCTCCTGGAAAGTGCTAAGCGCCACCAACAGCTGTTTGGCAGCTTGGCGGTGGGAAGCACCTGCAGGTAGGCAGAAAAAAAGAGAAGAGTAATATAGTAGTATAGTATTAAAATATAGTATGCTATTAAAAGTCAATTTATTAACTTTTTTTTTTAAGAACTTCTTTAACTGTAATGTGAAAAGTCAGTGCTATTTTTGACAGTCATTTCATTTTTGGCCACTTAGCTGGAAGCATTTTGCATCAACCAGAGCATTAATATTAGATTTGATACCCTGAGATGAAACCAGTATCAGTGTTGCTTTCAAATGTTCATCAGGAAGCCTTGACCTTAACACAGATTTGTTAATCTTCATGGAAGAGAAAAACTGTTCACATTAATATGTACTTCCAAACATTGCCATTATCCTTGCAGAAGCAGAGAGTAACATGGGAAATCTTTCTTATGAAAGAAACCTGTAGAATTCTGGAATTCCAACATCTGTATACTTCTGCTTCAAAATGGTGTCATACTGAAGCTCCACTAACTCCACCTGCATTTCCTCTGCAACGTAGTCAATTTCAACAGCAAATGGTGTGGAAAAATTTGAAAAATGTGGTTCAAGTGCCTTGAAATCTTTAAACCGCACATCAAACTGTTTGTGTAAGTTAGGAATGATCTCTGAATAATCTTTCAAGGATTTGGGTTCAACTTTTCCTAAGGAATTCAGAGTCGAGAAATGAACCAAATTGTCAGCAGTCAGCTGTTTCCCCCACAAAGTAAGTTTGACTTTGAATGACTTAACAGTGTCATACCTCTGTGTTATCAAATGTTTTCTACCCGGAAGTTTCAACTTCAGTGCATTCAGGCGATCAGTTACATCTGTTAGAAAAGCAAGACTGCAGATAAAAGTGGAATCAGCAAGCTCTAGAACCTCCTTGTTTTTCATTTTCATGAAGGAATCAGTCAATCTCCTCTCTAAGTACAAAAAAATGCTTCCACAACTCAGCCATCTAACTTGAGTGTGATACAGAAGTTCCCCATATTCGCTGTCCATACTTGCTAGAAAAGAAGTGAACTGTCTGTGATTCAGCCCTCGGGCACATATAAAATTAACAGTTTTAACAACTACATCCATGACTTCCTTCATTTGTAGGCTTTTACTACACAGGGCTTCTTCGTGCAAAATACAATGTATACTGGTGAAGCTAATTCCTGCTATACTGAGGCTTTTCAGTTTGGTCTTCAGTAATCCAACCACACCAATGTTTTCAGAGCACATTGATGGTGCACCGTCCGTAGCCAAAGATATGAGTTTGTTCCATGGCAGTGCAGCTTTTTCTATGCACTCTTCCAGTCCTTGAAATATGTCACGTCCCGTTGTGGTACCCTTCAGTGGCATTAAGTCTAGCAATTCTTCAATTATATTCAAATTGCCACACCTCTAATGAACACTGCACACTCTGTGATATCTGATACATCTGTACTCTTATCAAGAGCAAATGAAAATGCTTCGAAGTCTTTTGCCATTTGAATCAATTGTTTTTGCAAATTATCAGCTAAATCTGTTATACTGCAGGCAACTGTATTGGCAGACAAGCTTATGTCTTCAAAAACTTTCTTCTTATCAGGACATAAAATTTCGCTGGCCTTCATAAGACATTCTTTTACGAATAAGGCTTCTGTAAAAGGTTGCGATGATTTAGCTATCATTTCCCTTATGACAAAACTTGCTCTGACTGAATCTTCGCTAGACTTGTTAATCCCCAAAAAGAAATTTCTTTGCTTCGCAAATGCTGCTTTAAGTTGCTGAATTTTTCTTCTCGGATTATTCCAGTGAATGCATCATATGTTTCACGGTGCATTGTATTGTAGTGCCGACACACGTTATACTCCAATCGTTTGCTGACAAATAAGGCACTGAATTTTATATTTTACCTCTGAAAAACTCTCTTTTCTTCCATGAGTGGTCTTTTTTTCAATGAAGTATTTCCAAGCGGTTTTAATAAAATATATATACACTCAGTAAAGCTCCCCCGCCCCGCACCGGGCTGCACTACCACTCCACTCCTGCTCTGCCTCTTCCAGGGGTGGCAGGTTTGTAGAACTTTTGGTGGTGCCCAGAACCTGCCCTCCCCCAAACTCTGCCCCCACTTGCCTAAGGCTCTGGGAGGGAGTTTGGGTGGGGGAGGGGGTCTGGGGTGCAGACTCTGGGATGGAATTTGGGTACTGGGTGCAGGCTCCAGGCAGAGGCAGGGGGTGGGGGTACAGGCTCTGGAATGGAGTTTGGGGATAGGAGGGAGTGCAGGGGTGAGGGCTGTGAGGCTGGGAATGAAGGGTTTCAGGAATTGGAGAGGCTCAGGACTAGAGCAGGGGAAGGGCAGCCTGTCCTGGCCCTAATGGTGAGGGGGGACCCAGGACCCTGCAGCAATTTTGAGGACTTCAATAACTCAGTCATGGGTTAGGGGTTGCTATAAAAGTGGATGGGTAGGGTTCTGTGGCCTGCTTTGTGCAGGAGGTCAGACTAGATGATCATATTGGGCCCTTCTGACCTATGAGTCCCCATGAGCTGCAGGCTCCGGGGCGGTGAGGGGGCAGCGAGTGAGGCCAGGGAACACTCAGGGTAGGTGCGTGGGCATGGCAGACAAGGCCAGGGGAGAGACCTGGCCCCAAACATTGGGTAGCAGCATGCAGGGAGCTTAGCCATCATATAAAATAACTCGGGGTGGGGGTAAGGGGAGTTTGGCGGCGACAGGAAGTAACTGGGGGGGGGGAGGGGCACGCAGGGAGCTTGGCAGGCCACAGGGAAGAGCTCTGTGGGCCACCGCGTATTTGAGACCCCTGATCTACACTGACATCATCTTGAAGAACCACAGTTACTACAAAGTAATTGTTCTTAGAGTATGTGTCAGTGTGGATTCCACTGTAGGTGACTGGCAAGCAGCATCTCTTCAGAATGGTGGGAATGAGTGTCAGCTACAACAATCAAAACAGCAGTTGAAGAACTGCTCTTCTGAACTTGGCATTAAATATGGCTGCTAAGTCCAAAAAGCAATGCTTAACAAAGGTTAGTGAGTTACTTCATGTCACTGCTTTGCAGTTTTCTGATATCCGCAAAGGCCTGAAGCAGGCAGAGCATGCCACTTGAGGTCTGGTGGACTGCGCTTAACATTCTGTGGGAAAGGTACACCAACCAGTTGATAACAGAGCAAGATACATCCTGTTATCCATTTTGATAATTCTCTGTGAAGAGATGGTCTGAACTTAAGAGTAGCCAGAAATAGATGGAGAAACAGTTTGAGTACATCGACAGGACTGAACCAAAGTCCCAGACACATCTAGCATGTGCAATTTCTTTTCCCCTGGTGCAGAGTGTTGCTTGTATTGGTTTGGATGAAATTCTAGGGGATGAACTTTGGGTGAGGTTTAGCCATAAGTAAATATATTTGATAGTCATTTGAGACTAGGACAATTGTTTTTTTTTTATATTAGAAAAACACCCATCAACTGTAGGTTGAGAAGAGCATGACAAAATTCTACCACAGAATTGTTTTGGAAAGTTATGCTAAACCTATTTTTCCACTGGGTGCATCTTAACCATGAACTCAATTAAAAACAGCCCAGGATTCAGTGCATTCAAGCAAGACTGAATTTTAAAAATTCTAAAGCCTAGTGTAGGCACATTTTATTATGAAATACTAATCTGAATAAACTACTGCCATTTCCCTACCTACTCTACCTTCAAACACAAACACACTTTCTCCTTTTTAAATTTTGCCATTTTAGAATAAGAAAATACAAAAAGCACTTGAAATATCAACCTGAACTATGCACTAACCCTGCAGAAATTAGGAAATCCAACATTAAGTTTTTCACAGCAAACTTAACTCTTCCTTCCTGTGAATTACAATAGAGTCTTACTACCCACTATTGTGTAAGAGATGAAAGATTAGACAGCAACTTCAATATACAGTAATACAACACACTTTTTCTATATTACTCCAATGAGATTAAATATGCTGAATTGTATATTCTTTCATAATAAACAATTGTATTTATTGTGCATTGCATGACCATGTAATAAAAGATCTTGCTGTAACACACACACACACACACACTCACTCCCTGGGGCAAAGTTAAGATTCCCCCGGAACTAAACTTTGAATTTATGGACTTTTGTGCAATTAAAATCCTAAAATGTGTTTTAAACAAGGCACTGCAAAACCAACACGCAAATCTATTAGCTCAAGCACAGAAATTTTCTCTCTTACCCATGATGCTATAGAAAAAAAATAATATTTTACTCAGCCCAAACAAGTGATAGTATTTGAATGACTGCAGTAAAATCATTTTAATTATATTAAAATTATATTTATTATTTTAAAGTAGTTTAAATCTTCAGTAAGATGAATAAAAATTTATCTTAAAGATAAGATGTAAAGGATATTAAACAAATCTAATCTTGTGTTTTTTTGTTTAGTTGTTTCTTTATGATGCATAAACAAGATCTGAAGACTTAAAAAAACTTCTGCTTGTTTTTTAAATTATACATTTAGCCTGGAAGTCTCTGAGCACTAGAACTAATGAAATGGTCAAGACAATGAAAGATGAACTATTCAGAGAGGAAAGGATTTAGAGGCCATGTCTTGATTACAAGTTGTACAATCTAAATAAAAACTTATTTTAGATTGATTTAAGTAAGCCAGTGCAAACCTCTGTGTGGACATTTAAGTTGATTTAAACCTCAATATAAGTCAGTTTTACATCACTTTAAAGAAGGTCGTGTAGGGGGTTGAAACAGCTCACCCAAAACAGATTTTAGTTAAACCAGTGCAACTTATAATATAGCCAATGAAGCCTCAGTCAGACTACATATAAAAAAAATTCCAGGGTTAACTTCAATGGCTAACCAATATTTTGGAGAAAGGAAGTCTGTGTTATAAGTCCTCCTGCTTCAATTAATGTGTGAGAGCTAACTATACACATCTTGTGAGAGCCCCTGCTACCTCCAGGCAAGGTTGGACGTAGCATTCCTAAGATTTAAAAATAAACTTAACAAACCTCCCTACTTTTCAGTTTCTCCTTATACATTATAATTAGGGCTGTCAAGCCATCAAAAAAATTAATCATGATTAAACGCACTGTTAAACAATAATAGAACACCATTCATTTAAATATTTTTGGATGTTTTCTACATGTTCAAATATATTGATTTCAATTACAACACAGAATACAAAGTATATAATGTTCAATTTATTTTTATTACAAAAATATTTGTACTGTTAAACGAAAGAAACAGTATTTTTCAGTTCACCTAAAACAAATACTGTAGTGCAATCTCTTTATCATGAAAGTTGAACTTAGAAATGTAGAATTCTGTACAAAAAATTAACTGCATTCAAAAATAAAATTTCACCAGATGAAAAAGGTTGGGGACCACTGCTTTAGAGCCGACAAGTCCACTCAGTCCTACTTCGGTCAATTACTCAAACAAACAAATTTGGTTACATTTGCAGGAGATAATGCTGCCCGCTTGTTTACAGTGTCACCTGAAAGTGAGAACAAGCCTTCACGTGGTATTGTTGTAGCCGGCGTCGCAAGGTATTTACGTGCCAGATACACTAAAGATTCGTAGGTCCCTTCATGCTTCAACCACCATTCCAGAGGTGACACGTCCATGCTGATGACAGATTCTGCTCGATAATGATCCAAAGCAGTGCGGACTGACACATATTCATTTTCATTATCCGAGTCAGCTGATCACATCATCTGAGTGAACTGTAGTTTCTGTATCAGAATGCTGCTCTTTTCAGACTTCTGAAAGCAAGCTCCGCATCTCGTCCCTCTCAGACTTTGGAAATGTACTTCAGATTCTTAAACCTTGGGTCAAGTGCTATAGCTATCTTTAGAAATCTGATATTGGAACCTTCTTTGCATTTTGTCAATTTGGCAGTGAAAGTATTCTTAAATTAAACAACATATGCTGGGTCATCATCCGAGACTCCCACAACACAAAATATATGACAGAAAGTGAGTAAAACCATGGAACAGGAGACATACAATTCTCCTCCAGAAGTTCAGTCACAAATGTAATTAATGCATTTTTCTTAAATGAGCATCATCAGCATGTCCTCTGGAATGGTGATCAAAGCATGAAGAGGCATATGAATGTTTAGCATATCTGGCATGTAAATACCTTGCAATGCCAGCTACAAAAGTACCAGTGAACGCCTGTTCTCACTTTCAGGGGACGCTGTAAATAAGAAGCGGGCAGTATTATCTCTCATAAATGTAAACAAACTTGTTTCTCTTAGCAACTGTCTGAACAAGAAGTAGGACTGTGTGGATTTGTAGGCTCTAAAGCAGGGGTCAGCAACCCTTCAGAAGTGATGTGGCACGTCTTCATTTATTCACGGTAATTTATGGTTTCACGTGCCAGTAATACATTTTACATTTACAGAAGCCGGTGGAAAGAACCCCAGACTGGCAGTAGGCTGAGCGGACCAGCAGGTGGGACCCCAGGCCGGCAGCGGGCTGGACCCCAGGCCGGCAGCGGGCTGATCCACTCAGCCCGCTACCGGTCTGCGTTTCTGTTAGCCGGCCCCTGCCAACCAGGGTCCCGGCGGCTGGCCCCACTCAGCTCGCTGCTGGCCCGGGGTTCCGTCCATTCAGGCCAGGACCCCAGGCAGCAGCGTGCCACAGTAAATCAGGTCGCGTGCCGCCTTTGGCAGTCAGCCATAGGTTGCCGAACCCTGCTTTAAAGTTTTACACTGTTTTGTTCTTGAGTACAGTTATGCAACTGGAAAAAAAAAATCTACGTTTGTAAGTTGTATTTTCACGATAAAGAGATTGCACTACAGTATTTGTATGATGTGAACTGAAAAATACTATTTATTTTGTCATTTTTACAATGCAAATATTTATAAACAAAAGTAATATAAACTGAGCACTGTACACTTTGTATTCTGTGCTGCAACTGAAATAAATATATTTGAAAATTTAGAAAAAACATCCAAAAATATTTAATAAATTTCAATTGGCATTCTACTGTTTAACAATGTGATTAAAACTGTAATTAAACATGATTAATTTTTGAGTTAATCACAGGAGTTAACTGCAATTAATCAACAGCCCTAATTGTAATGAAGAAAGAGACATCTGATTTTTAAATTTTTTATTTTCAGATCTTTTTAAAATGACTCATTTACTAGTATAAATTTATAGTAATTAAATACAAAGAAGAGTTCAGGTATCCCTTGTAATTTAAGGAAGGCTCCTAAGATGTCATGAACTTCTTCCGCCCACAAAAGTATGTAGAAGGCAGCAAAACAGGTTCCCAGAACCTGCTAACCTAGCCACATGAAACTGACATGGCCAGAGAGGTTGGTTTTTCACTCATTTCAAGGGACCTCCAAAGAGTCTTCAGACACAAGAAAGGAGAAACATGCAAGGAAATTTCCACAATCTCCACAGCATACTACATGATTTTAAAGGTAATAAAAGTTCACCTTCTACAGCTAAAGCATTTGAGAGGGAAGAAGGTGGGGGGTGGAAGTTGAATTTTTAAAGTGTACTCAGTTTTACCCTAGCTAGAATATAGATGACACTGAAATTATCCACTGAAATTAAATCATAGGATAAACAGAGTTTTCTGTATTTTCCAGTTAAATATACACACACACACACTCTCTCTCTCTCTCTCTCTCCTGGAAGCCTCACCCTGTGACCATCAGAATGGCATATTATCTACTCCAATTTGCTCAAACTCTTGTCCAAAGACCATGCAATAATAGAGTTTAAGGCATAGGCTACACTAGCGGGTGGGGGTCAAACTAAGATACGTAGCTGAAGTCAAAGCATCTTAGTTTGACTTACCTGGCCGTCCTCACGGCGGTGAGTCGACTGCCGCAGCTCCCCCGTCGACTCCGCTTACTCCTCCTGCCAAGGTGGAGTACGGGCGTCAATTAGCAGATCGATTTATCGCGTCCAGACGAGATGTGATAAATCAATCCCTAATATCAGCGAGTAGTGTTCGACGTCCTAAACTTAGGCCTGGTCTACACTAGACTGTTATTTCGGAATTAACAGAGTTAATTCGGAAAAAAAAAAAAAATTCCATCCACATGACCAAACCGGCTTTTTTGATTTAAAGGGCTCTTTAATCCAATTTCTGTACTCCACCTCGGCAAGTGGAGTAGTGCTTAAATTGAGATAGCAATCCCAGGTTAAAAGGTACTGTGGACACAATTCAATGTTACTGGCCTCCGGGAGCTATCCCAGAATGCTCCCTTGTGACCGCTCTGGACAACACTCTCAACTTCAATGCACTAGCCAGGTGGGGCAGGAAAAGCCCCAGGAACTTTTGAATTTCATTTCCTGTTTGATCACCATCAGCACCGGTGACCATCAGCACAGTCCACCATCACAGACAACCACACAGAGCCCACCATCACAAGAGATCATGCAGTCCCAAATTCACAGATGAGTTCCAGCATGGTCCGAACGGGAGGTACTGGATCTCACTGCATGTTGGGGAGACGAGTCTTATGGCAGAACTACATTCCAAAGAAAGGAACGCAAATACGTACGATAAACTCTCCAGGGCCATGACAGAAAGAGGCTACTCCAGAGACACAGAGCAGTGTCGTACAAAAATCAAGAAGCTCAGGTAAGCATACCAAAAAGCCAGGGAGGCAAACGGACACTCTGGTTCACAGCTCCATACCTTCTGCTTCTACCATGAGCTCCATGCAATTATGAGGCGTGATGCCTCCACTACCCCACCACTGTCCGTGGACACCTGCAGGGGGAGAGTTGCACGGAGCAAGAGTCATTGGAGGATGAAGGAGGAGGAGGAGCACAGTGCACAGGCAGCAAGTGAGGAATCCGTTTTCCCCTCTAGCCAGGAACTATGCTTAATACTGGAGCCAATAGCCTCCCCACCACTCCCAGTGTGGGCTCCCGGACCATGACCCTGGAGAAGGTACTTCTGGTGAGTGAGAGCCTGATTGGAGCCATGAGGTGGGGGGGAGTGTACGGGGGAAGAACCCAGCCACGCTGGGCTGTTCATATATTGTTTAAAGGGCTCCTGCTCAGAACCTCATCGGAGCCACGCAGTGGGTGCAGGGGGTGGTTGGGTGTTGTGTGAAGTGATCATCCCACGGAGCCTGCAGGCCCCTCCTTTATGGCAAACCCACCAGGCATTGCTGGCTATGGGAAAGGGGTCCCAGCAGTTTGAAAACATTGAAATGAATGAATTCTGTTGCCCGACAGTGTGTGATGGCTTACCTCACACCAAAGTGTCCCCTTTGTTCTCTGAAATGTATATTTTAAAATAATACCCTCCCTTTTTCTTCTCCCGCAGATGCAAATGTTTCAACGCAGCCCCTATCTACTCTGTCCCACAGGCTGGTCCAGATTAGAAGGCAGAAAAAACAAACTTGCGAAGACATGTTCGCTGAGCTCATGCAGTCCTCCCGCACTGATAGGGCCCAGCTGAACGCATAGAGGCAAACAATTGCGGAGTCCTGTAAAGCATTACAGGAACACAAAGAGAGGAGGGACACATGCAATGAGAGCAGGCACAACGCTATGGTCAAGCTCACGGGGGAGCAAACTGACATGCCCCGCTATATGGTGGATCTAATGCAGAAAAAGCAGCAAGACCACAGACTGCTGCTGCAGCCTCTGTATAACCGCACTCCCTCCTCCCCAACTTCCATAGCCTCCTCACCCAGACACCCAAGAACATGAGGGGGGAGGCTACGAGGATCCACACACACACAACCCCAGAGGATCGTCCAAGCAGCAGAAAGCTAGAATATGAGAACTTTTGATTTGGTTTCTCAACTTCTCCTTCTCGCCCCTAACTCTCTTCCCCAAGTCTGCCTTCTGATTTCTCTCCATGTGTTGTGCAACAAATAATAAAGAACAGTTTTTAAACAATTTAGACTTTATTTCCTTTCATATATGTAGGGAGCGGGTAACTTCAAGAGAAACAAACAACTGTCACACCATACAGTTGGCCAGTCATGAAACTGGCTTTCAAAGCTTCTCTGATGTGCAGCGCGCACTGCTGTGCTCTTCTAACTGCCCTGGTGTCGGGCTGCACGTAATCAGCAGCCAGGCGATTTGCCTCAACCTCCCACCCCACCATAAACGTCTCCCCCTTACTCTCACACATATCGTGGAGCACACAAGAAGCAGCAATTACAATTGGAATACTGATTGTGCTGAGATTCAACAGAGTCAGTAAACTGCACTAGTGCGCTTTCAACCATCCAAAAGCACATTCTACCACCATTCTGCACTTGCTCAGCCTATAGTTGAATTGCTCCTTACTAATGTCCAGAGTGCCTGTCTACGGCTTCATGAGCCATGGCATTAAGGTGTAGGCTGGGTCCCCAAGGATAACTATAGGCATTTCAACATCCTCAACAGTTATTTTCTGTCTGGGAAGTAAGTCCCTTCCTGCAGCTGTTCAAACAGACCAGAGTTCCTAAAGATGTGAGCGTAATAAATCTTTCCTGGCCATCCCACGTTGATGTCAGTGAAATGTCTCTTGTGATCCACCAGTGCTTGCAGCACCATTGAAAAGTACCTACTCCTTGCGGTTTATGTACTGGCCACCCCGGTGTGCCGGGGCCAAGATAGGGATGTGTGTTCCATTTATCGCCCTGCTACAGTTAGGGAACCCCAGCACATTAAAGCCATCCACTATGGTCTGCACATTTCCCAGAGACACTACCCTTGATACCGGCTGGTCAATGATTGTGTTGACTACTTGCAGCACTGCAGCCCCCACAGTAGATTTGCCCACTCCAAACTGATTCCTGACTGACAGTAGCTGTCAGGCGTTGCAAGCTTCCACAGTGCTATGGCCACTCGCTTCTCAACTGTGAGGGCTGCTCTCATTTTGGTGTCTTTTCATTTCAGAGCAGGGGACAGCAAATCACAAAGTTCCATCAAAGTGGCCCTATGCATACGAAAGTTTCGCAGTCATTGGGAATCATCCCAGACCTACAACACTATATGGTCCCACCAGTCTGCGCTTGTTTCCCGGGCTCAGAATCGGCGTTCCATGGCATGAACCACGCCCACTGCCAGCATGATCTCCCAATTGCCACATGCCGTGTTTCTCGGAATGTCTGTGTCCATGTCCTCATCAGTATAATAATTGTGTTGTTGTCAATTCCTCACCCGGTTTTGCAGGCACTGCACATACTGCTGGATAATGAGCGAGGTATTTACAATGGTCATAACTGCAGCCGAGATCTAAGTGGGCTCCATGCTGGCTGCGCTATGGTGCTTGCACGGTTAAACCTGGAAAAAGGGCATGAAACAAGCTGTTTGGTTCAAGATGGCCGATAAAAGGCAGTAAATGGTTGTCTTCTGTAGCTTTCACGGAGTCAGGAAGCTCATTAGAGCTGCAAGAGTGAGAGAGCAGAATTTGCGGCAGAAACGTGAGCAGAGTTTGTGGCGGAAGCTGTGTGGCTCTGTTCACGATGGTTGAAAAACGGCAGGGAATTGTTGCCTTCTGTAGCTTCCACGGGAGCCCAGGACCGACAACATGGAAAAAGCAGCAGAAACTGTGCGGCCCAGTTCACGGTAGCCGAAAAAAGGCGGGAAATGGTTAGATGAAACAGTAGATAGAAAGATGAGAGGACATGTGAGGTGGATTCATAGTACCAGAAGAAAGGCGGTGCACGGTGCTGTAACGTCTGCTGGTTCTGGTAGTATGGCAGTCTGCTGTAGCTTTCACGGAGGTGAGGAGCGAAGTGGGCACACACCCAGAAACACCTGCAAGAATGTTTTTGCCCCATCATGCACTGGAAGCTTAACCCACAATTCCAATGGGTGGCAGAGACTGTGGGAACTGTGGGACAGCTTCCCACAGTGCATCGCTCTGACATTCAATGCTAGCCTCGGAAGTGTGGATGCACTCCGCCAAATTCACTTGCTTTAGTGGGGACATACAACACCGAATGTATAAAATCGCTTCCGAAAATTCAAATAAAATAAGTTTGAATTAATTTTGTACTGTAGATGTACCCTTAACGTACTAGCAATGGAACATTAATAAGTTCTACCTTATACCTGATCACAGCTGTTGGCACTTATGTGCCAAAAAGAACACACAACAAAGGGAAGAGAAAGATCACAGGTATTCCTGGGTTCCAAAGGGAGGTACGTACTGCCATCAGGACACACAAAAAACACTTAAGGCCACTCTGTATCTCAAATATTGTGCAAACTCACAAGCATTCTGTAAAGGGACATCAATGCTATACAAAGCATCAAAGGACATTATAGTAGAGTGAATCAAATACAACTGAAAACACAAGCTGCAGTAAAAGCTGTATTATCCGGCACTTTACCAACTGGAAAGCTCTATAAACTGTCATTTCTGATCTTCATTGAAAGATGTGTATAGTCCGGTTGGTGTGGGGCTGGCAGGCTCCCTATCTGGCTCCACGTGGCTCACCGGAACTGGCAACATGCCCTTGCTGCTCACAGGCGAAGGAACAGCCAGGAGGAGTTTGGAGTGTGGGAAGGGGTGTGGGGTCTGGGAGGGAGTTTGAGTGCAGGAGGGGGCTTAGTGCTGGGGTGCAGGAGTGCAGGGTATGGGCTCTGGAGGCAGGAGGTGCATGGTACCGGATCCGGGCAGCGCTCACCTTGGACAGCTCCCTGTAAGCGATGACCTGTCCTTGATGCTCCGAGGCGGAGCCAGCGCTCAGCGTGGTTGGGGGAAGTGCACAGAGCCGCCTAGCCACACCTCTGCTTAAGAGCAGCAGGGACATGTTACAGCTTGCAAGGAGCCGCTCGAGATGAGTGTCGCCTAGATCCAGCACCTTGTACCCCCTCCTGCGCTCTAAGCCCCCTTCTGCACCTAAACTCCCTCCCAGAGCCTGTACCCCTCCTTCACCCCAACCCTCAGTCCGGGGCCCCCTCCCACACCCAAACTCCCTTCCTGTTAGTTAACTGGAATTTTTTTTACTTACAGGCACCCCCATTCTCCCAAAATGCCAGATAAAGTTTGTACTGTATATGGTAAGTCAAACTGATCAGCCCTGTACGCTTTCCCTTCACAAAGGAAAAAAGACTTCTCCGCACCGTGAGAGGTGTTTTATTAAGCAAGACTACTTTATCAAAGTTGCACTGGTTTAAAAGTTTATTTCAAATCAGTCTAGTTAAACCAATGTAAACCTCCAATACAGTCATAATTTTAAGCCAGGATAAAACTGTTTTAAGTGTGCCAACTTTGGAGGTTTACATCAATTTGACGAGACTTATTTTTAAATAAAACGTATTTAAACCAGTTTGTTAATGTAGATCGATTGGCTTATAAGTTTGTCAGGGTATTTTTATTTTTTTAAGTTAAGTTACAGGCCTATACTAACCCATCAACTCCTGAATCCCAGGCCTTCAATTCTTACTCATGGAAGCTGATATTGTCATATTCACACCTACCTCCAATGCCCTACATCCACCCACTGCATGGGACATAACAGGCAAATGGCCAAATATTCACTGCCACTTTCTGCTCACCCATAAGTTTCCTTTAGATCTCTGCTCTCTGCTTTAACAGCATCTATCACAGCTTCCTACTCAGATTTGAACCTTAGCGTTCATAAACTGAGAAGCTAGCATGAACCCCTCTAAGCTTAATTACCAGCTTAGATCTGATAGCCTGCCACCAACCAGGAATTCCAGTGCCTGGTACACTTGGGTCCCCCAAAAC
>NC_133771.1:191755505-191771504 GCF_003597395.2 Chelonoidis abingdonii | reverse complement strand
CAGAGAGAAAAAACTTAAACAAGTCTTAAAAAGAAAACTTTATATAAAAAAGAAAGAAAAAAGACATAAAATATTCTCTGTATCAAGGTTGAAAATAATACAGGTTCAATTGCTTAAAAGAAAAATGAATAAACAGCCTTATTCAAAAAGAGACACAATTTAAACATTCCAGCAACTACACACATGTAAATACAAATAAAAAACAACAACAGCCTATTGTTTTTCTACCTTTGTACTCACAACTTGGAAACTAAAGATCAGAAGCTTGAAGACAGAAAAAATCTCCTCTCATAGCTGAGAGCCAGACAAAAGACACAGACCCAACATTCCCTCCCTGAGTTTTTGAAAAAATCCAGTTTCCTGATTGATCCTCTGGTCAGGTGTTTGGTTCCCTTTGTTAACCCTTTACAGGTGAAAGAAACATTAACCCTTAGCTATCTGTTTATGACAGCATCTCTGGGAGAAACCAGCACTGCATCTAGTTCCTGAGCTACCTCCACTTATTGCCCAGAGTGAAAATCTCTTAGAGACAGGTAAGTGGGAATGCCATTTGCAGATATTTTTAGACACGGAGATGGAGGCTCCAGAACACCTACCCTCAGTTAGGATATTCAGTGAGCTTCATTTAACTCTCCTCTACTTCTGTGTCTTTGGATTTGAGACAGCAAGCTGCCTCCTTCCAGTAGCAGGTAGTCTGGATATGTTGCTCCCCTCAGAGGCTGCAGGAAATACGTGCTACACATCTTTTCCAGCAGCATAATATTCAGCTTCAACTGCAGGGGAAGCATGTGGTAATAGATTATTCAACTCTTAAGCGGCTAGGCAGAATGACCTCCTACATCTCCCCTTCCACGCAGCAGCCGTGGCACTTCTTTGACACCATATACGGAAAAGATGAAAAGCAGAGGGGCAAACCAGGAATGACAAAAGGCTACAAGTAGGGAGGAGAGGGAGAAGAGAGAAATTATTATTAAAGGAATCCTGAAAACACTACTGTATTACATAACAAGCCTTTAAAAATTCATTAATGGAATCTGACATAGAAGGGTATCTCGAGGTTTTTGTGTGTGTCCCCGTTCCCCCCCTCTTTTTTTTTTTTTTTTTTTTTTTTTAAAAGTTTAGCAAAAAAAATTTACTATTCTGGCTGAGCCTTTCAAAGCTGCCAGAGGGACTTCGATACCCTATTCCTATAAGACACAATTTTCATTAACATTCATGTGAATTGGCTAGACGGTTCTCAAAATGTCAGTTTGTATCTTCACAGAAACAGAAAGGAAGGAGCTACAAGTTTAATGCTAACTTTCTGAATTGGGTGGCTGACATTTGAAAAATTTGACCCTGATGCTTAAGATGTCATGGTTACATAGATCAGCTTAATTTTATTTTTGTTTGATTAAAGTTTTTCATGAGTCTGAGGATAAGACCGCTCGGTATTGATATGAAAACAGCAAAAACAGTTACGCTAAATACAAGTTTCTATGCAAAAGTAGCAATTTATTTCACCAAGGAGAATGCAGTATGGTTACTCAAAAACGTATTATTTAAGCCATCATGACTGATCAGCAATATGTCCATTTAATCCATAAGATAAAGTACACAGTAGGCTTTAAAACTGCCACCCCTGCATACTGATCTGAGATTCCCTTTCAAGGTTTATACCCCTGAATCTGGTTATCAAAAGAAAAAAAACCCACCCAAACACACACACGAATCTAGGGCTAAAACGTATATAGCACTAAATAGTTTAGTTCAAAATTGTAACTCTACCACCATCTAAACATTACTATATATAGTTTTCTAGAGAGACTACAAGAAATCAAGACATTACTATTCTCCCCCATCCCTCTGCACCAGTAAAGATATCAGGAACTTCTGCATTAATACCCAATTTTATAACAGATACGGACAACCAGATTAACTGAAGATGATTACTGGATCAGCCTGCAAAAGGTAGCATCCACCAATCTACCACTTCAAAAAGACAAGAAAAAGTATATGAGGACACTCAAGCGACTGCCTTGTTCAGTTCAAGAAGGGAAGCATTCTCCTCTCTCATCCTAAGAAAGGGACCCTTCTCACTGAATAATTCTTGTTTATCTAGGGCATTGGCCTCCTTAATCCAGTTGTGACCTCAACAAGAAAAAAAAAACCTCTAGGAACTATTAAGCTTTTCTTCCTAGAACTCACACACATCAAAAGAAAATTAAAAAAATCAAACAACCCAAAACAAAACACGCACACTTCACGAATGAAAAAAACGCTTCATTTTCTAACTTTCAAAGTTCTCTTCAGACGTGTAGAATCATAGAAATATAGGACTTAAAGGGACCTTCACAGATCACCTATTCCAGACCCATGCACTGAGGCAGGACTAAGGATTATCTAAATCAGGGTAATCCGGCAGCAGGCCGCCAGACAGTTTGTTTACATTTGCACGGCTGCCCGCAGCTCCCAATTGCCGTGGTTCACCATTCCTGGCCAATGGGCACTGCGGGAAGTGGCAACCAGCACATCCCCACACCACTTCCCACAGCTCCCATTGGCCAGGAACAGCAAACCACAGCCACTGGGAGCTGCGGGAGCCATGCAAATATAAAACTGTCTGGCGGCCCGCCAGCAGATTACCCTGATGGGCCGCAGGTTGCTCACCATTGATCTAAGACCACCCCAGACAGGTATTTGTCTAACAAGTTCCTAAAAACCTCCTATGATGGAGATTCCATAATCTCCCCAGGTAATTTGTTCCAGTGCTTAACTACCCTTAATGTTAGGAATTTTTCCCTAATGTAACCTAAATCTCCCATGCAGCAATTTAAGCCCTTTAGTTCTTCTCTTTATCCACTTAGGATAGGACAACAATTTATCGTGCTCCTGTTTATAACAACTTGAAGACTTATCACCCTTCTTCAGATGAAACCCAATTTTTTCCCACTCTTTTCTTGTAGGTCATGTTTTCTAGACCTTTAATCATTTTTGTTGCTCTCCTCTGGACTTCCTCCAATTTTGTCCACAGCTTTCCTGAACTGGACACAATATTCCAGTTGAGACCTTATCAGTGCTGAGTAGAGTGGAAGAATTACTTCTTTTGTCTTTTTACAACACTCCTGCTAATACATCCCAGAATGTTTTACTTTTTTTGCAACAGTATTACATTGCTGACTCATATTTAGTTTGTGATCCACCAA
Source organism: Chelonoidis abingdonii (assembly GCF_003597395.2). NCBI lineage: Eukaryota > Metazoa > Chordata > Testudines > Testudinidae > Chelonoidis > Chelonoidis abingdonii. Next base: position 191,768,319 of record NC_133771.1, on the reverse strand, counting down.
AATCCCCAGATCCTTTTCTGCAGTAGTCCTTCTTAGGCAGTCAGTTCTCATTCTGTATTTGTGCAATTGATTATTCCTTCCTAAATGAAGTACTATGCATTTGCCCTTATACAATATCATCCTATTTATTTTAGACCATTTCTCCAGTTTGTCAAGATAATTTTTAATTTTAATCCTGTCCTCCAACACTTGTAACACCTCCATGCTTGGTACCATCTGCAAACTTTTATAAATGTACTCTCTATGCCATTATCCATATGCAAAGTTACCTTTGTGCACAAAGGAGAATGAGACAAACCTTATGATCAAGTGGAAACAGAAAACCATTTTGACAGGAACAAGCTTATTCACTATTTAACCTTTGGTGGGGTGGGGGGGTGGAGGGAAAAAAATCAACATAAATATGCCGGTGTAAGTTTTAAGTGAAGACCAAGACCAAGACAAAATGGCGGCAATTAGAAAGACAGTTTTAAGGGGAGGCACCTCTCAAGACATTCTCTTTTCTTCAGAAAGAAGCATTTGTTAACAGCATTTAACACCCAGTTGTATCCCAATGAGTTAAGAGCTTTGTGTACACCCAAAAGTTCTCAGTTTTAGCTTCTGAGCTGCTCTGAGGTCACTGTCTCCAGATGGGAACCCATGGAGCAACATTTGTTGTTGTTTCTCAAGGCCCCCCAATAGCTGACACTTAGTCATTCAAGTTTTTATATATTTTACCCTGAAAAGTGGCAAAAATGCTAGAACACTGCATTTTAAAGATTTGAATTCTCCTCCTCCCATGCATTGTTTAAGAGGGTGGTGAAGCACTGGAATGGGTAACCTAGGGAGATGGTGGAATTTCCATCCTTAGAGGTTTTTAAGGCCTGACTTCACAAAGCCCTGGCTGAGATAATTTAGTTGGGGTTGCTCCAGCTTTGAGCAGGCATTTGGACTAGATGATGACCTGAGGTCTCTTCCAACCCTAATCTTCTATGATTCTATGATCTGAAATTACCTCAGATTACCAGATCATGCAGACATCACGGGTACACCAGTGTGGAAAGCATCCATTCTGAAAACTGCTGCTACTTCACACACAACTACCTAAAAACATGCCATCAGGTTGCCAAACAGATTATCAGGTTTCCCCATGGTGAACTGTCAGTCAAAGCCTTGTTTGGGGGAAATGCAGAGAGATTGATCAAGGAAGAAGTTAGGCAGCTCCCCAAACTAAGGATTCCTGGGCCACTCCACGACTAACAAACTGACCTGGATTTTACAATCTTGTGAAGGATTGTGCCTGTCACGGACAGCGAAGGAAAGATGGACACGAGGTCAGACTCTCAAGGATATGAGACCAGAACCTGGAGAAGCTTTCTGCTAAAGCATTTGGAGTCTGGCATTTTTCAGGTCAGGCTACATGGTGTCAAAGTGACAAAATTCAACCTAAATGAAAGGAAGAAAAAGAGAATGTAAAAAACTCTTCTACTGTGGGAGACGAGAGTTCCTCACCCTCAAAGAAGCGGAGCAGACTAGTACAGGCTGGGGCTGAACAATCACAGAAAGAGGAGAGAGCATGAAAAAGATCCAGCCCAAAGAAGAAACAAGGGGGAAAAAAGCAGCAACAGCATAGAAGAATAAACTCCATTAAAAGCTGCAGTAAGGAGCCTCACAAACAGAAAGTGAGAGGCCATCTCCACAGGGACACAGAGAGAGCATGGGACAAAAGCACAAAAAAAAAGGGGGAGAGAAGGAACAAGGAGGATGGAGCTGATAATTATAGACTCATAGACTTTAAGGTCAGAAGGGACCAATATTATCATCTAGTCTGACCTCCTGCACAAAGCAGGCCACAGAATCCTACCCATCCCCTTCTATAACAATATCTCCAACAATGGAGGCAGGATTCCACTCATACAGTTCCTACCCTTCAGTTACCAGAATGCAACAGGACATGTTGTAAGAGGAACTCACTAAAAGTGAAGGATTTTCCAGGGAAGTCATTCTTGAGTTCTCCTGTAAAGCATTCTAAGCCTAGTGTGAGCTGACAGATTGTAGTGTGAGCAGAGAGGCACTAATAGGGGAAGAGGATGGCTCTGCTGAGCAGGTGGGAAGTGACTGTCTAGGACAGGAGTGGCCAACCTGAGCTGGAGAAGGAGCCAGAATTTACCAACGTACATTGCCAAAGAGCCAGAGTAAAACATCAGCAGCCTCCCATCAGCTCCCCCACCCTGCTCGCAGTGCCTCCCACCCACCAGCGCCTCCCCCTCCCTCCTGATCTTCTGTTTCGTGGCATGCAGGAGGCTCTGGGGGAAGTGGGGAGGAATGAGGGAATGGCAAGCTCTGGGGAGAGGGCGGGAAGGGGCGGAGTAGGGGCAGGGCCTGTGGCAGAGCCCTGGGTTGAGCAGTGAGCACCCCTCAGCACACTGGAAAGTTGGCACCTGTAGTTCTAGCCCTGGAGTCAGTGCCTACGCAAGGAACCTCATATTAACTTCTGAAGAGCCGCATGTGGCTCCGGAGCCATAGGTTGGCCACCCCTGGTCTAAGGCTACACTGTGCTCTCTGTTCTGAGCTAGGAACAGCACAGAGGAAAGTCTGAGGCAGGAATGAGGAATGGAGGTAGCACTCTCACCAGCTAGCCTCCCACCCACTCAGCACTGCTGTTCTTAGATGCAGGAGGCCAGTATTACATTTTTTTAAAAAGCTGCTGCCAGCATCCCAGGAAATTGGCTGTGACCAAATTTTTGTAAAAACTGGGCTAGTTACAACCAAAACAGGACTGTTGCCAGCAATCAGTCATTGCTAACTGATCCAGAGGAAGCAGGGTCTCATGGTCAAAACATGCAGTCTGAAGTCAGGAGATCCAAGTTTTACTTCTGAGGGCCCCAAATTTCATGTATGATCTTGGGCAAATGCTGTAACCAAAGTAACTGAACAGAAGGAGATTATGAGAAGTGACATCTTAAATTTCTGGACTGCTTGCCAATACACTTGGAAGCAATCATTTATCAAAGATGTTTCTATCACATATTGTAGATTTTTAAAATATGCTTTTTAAAGCATTTTATCTGTTCAAATTGTATTTGTTACAGTCAAAATATTGATAACCAAATAAACGCCAAAAAGAAAGGTTCACATTCAGGCTGAAATAATATTTTCCTCTGTTGAAGAGTTACTTGCAGCAGGCAAGTGACAAAATGGAATTTTGCACAGTAACTTCACACCAAGTTTAAATTAAAGTTATTTTCGAAATTATGTGGGATGGAGAGTGATGGTGGGTTGTTTAAAAATGCCATATTGTAGGGTCAGGGGGTCCAATCTTTTCAGCCTCAGGACCAAACTCTCTAATTCACAAAGGCCACAATCAATACTTTGAGACAGATTCTTAGACATGCCAGAGGAAGGAAAAACCATCCACACCCTGTTGAGAATTCCCCCAGCAGACATGGAGTCAGCATACTCATCTTCAACCCACCCACCCCACCACCTCTTGTGCAAGGGACATGTGTCAGGATGAGAAGAGAAAATAGATGGATTTTGCTGTACTCCAGCTATCCTCAAATGGCATAAGTTCCCTAGGCGACCATTACCAGTTGGTACAAGCCAGAGTGCCACCTAAACTGTTCTAACCTGGCTGCAGCAGGGAGCCAATTGCTTTACACATTTGTTTGCTGGACAGCAGTCGCATACTGGAGATCAGGAAACCGAGTTCTATCCCTGGCTCTAATAAAAGAGTACACTGGACAGAGAAAGGATAAACTAAGCACATTCTATCTGAAAAGCCTATGGGTGAGTAGCTATGATTTAAGCCTACCATGGCTTAAATCTTGGAATCTATTCCTGACATTTTGCTTGCAATGACCTTGTGTCACCTTTAATTGGAACATTTCTTTTCAGTTATGAAGAAAGTGAAAACCGCAACACTGACAAATATCATTCATTTATAACCAATTCTGTATTAATCACCTTAAGATACGAAAAGCACAGATCATAGAGCATTTTAGATTTCTTCCAAAAGTTGTCTGAAACAAGGTGAGACAATACAGTAAAAAGATGTAAAGGGGTCATTTATTAACACTTACTGTTTTTTCTGAATCTAACCCAACTTCTATCAAACGATCAACAAAAATCCTAGAAGTATTCAAAGTATACCTTCTATACTTAGGTTTCTTTAAAAAAAAAAAAAAAAAAAAAAAAAAAGTTTAAAGCTCCTGTTAAAGTGAAAACTTCTTATGCAACCTTAACTATGGAATGGACCTAAGCAACTCCATAATAAGGCATGAAATGAAGAAAAGTTAGATCACCCACTGCAATATTAACTTAGGCAGCATACATAAACTTCCTATTAAATGTTCAATATATTTTCACTGGTCATTGTATATTTTATGATATCCAGGACCGGTGCTAGGGTTTCTCGCGCCCTAGGCGCACGGCCATTTCGCCGCCCCCCGTGCTGATCCTGTGGCTCCGGTGGAGCTGCCGCAGTCATGCCTGCGGGCGGTCCACCGGAGCTGCGCGAGCAGCCGACCGTCCGCAGGCATGACTGCGGCAGCTCCACTGGAGCCGCGGACCAACGGACCCTCCACAGGCATGCCTGCGACAGGTCAACAGGAGCTGCCTGCCGCTGCCCCTGGCAAGATGAGCCCCCCTGAATAATCCTGGCGCCCTAGGCGCCCGGACATTTCGCTGCCCCCGGGCGTGGGTCTCGCGGCTCTGGTGGAGCTCCCGCAGGCATGCCTGCGACAGGTCAACTGGAGCCGCCTGCCGCCCCCCCCCCGGCAAAATGCCGCCCCCCGAATAATCCTGGCGCTCTAGGCAATTGCCTAGGCTGCCTAAACAGTAGCGCCGGCCCTGGTGATATCCATTAACATAATGGTGAACATTGGTATAGTATGACCAAGCTCACTTCACTGTAGAAAACTTGAGTGAAATTCTCAATTTGTTTTGTTTTTTGCTTTAAAAAAAATAAAAAATTAAGTGTGCAGAAGGTGCTTCAAGGTAAAAAAAATTATTTGTAGTTAATAATTTACTTCTGACAGATTTCTGCGCCGATCCGGGGGTATAAAATTCATATGGCCCGCATATTTTTGTGTCCCCCCCCCCCCGCACAGAAAAACGCTAAAGAAATCTGCAGGGGGGGCACGCATCTCTTTCCCAGCAGCACATCTGTTCCAGAGTGCCTGGAGCAGCTTCAGAGATGCAAATCATTGCAGGGAAAGGGGGGCTCAGCATGCATGCCTGCAGGGGAGACGCTGATCACCATCAGGGTGCAGGCCAACAAGCCTCTTGATACTGCGGCTCAAAGGGCGTGGAGGAGGGTAGGTCTTTTTGTTATGCAGAAGTGTAGCAGCCTGCTTGCCTACTAAAATGTAACTTCTTATGAATTGGAAAAAAAATTAAATATTAGTATCATGTTACTGAAAAAAACTGTAATGAAAGCAATTTTTTTTTTTTTTTTTAACAAAAACTAACACCCACATTTTGTTAATGTTGCTCTCTCATTCTCATAGGCAGAAATGTAGCAACCTGTCTGCATAGTAACATTGTTAGTTATTCTATTGTTAGTTAACTATTCCCATTCTCAGCCAATTCCCCCAGGAGCATAAAAACCTGTAGAAGCTTTAAGGCCCCTATATTGCCAGAGAGATGTAAAGCCTTATAAACGACAATAAGGGAATCAGCTAGGAAGATCTATGCACCTTCTCACTTTTTTCCTGTGCCAAAGTGGTACAGTGGGGGTAGATTTTTACTTACCCATTTAAAAAAAAAAAAAAAAGAGACTTTTGAGGGCAAATAAAACTTTTACCAAGCACTCAATAAAATGTCAGGACAATCAGAAACAAGTACTTCCCAGCTAGTCTGAGCAATTTAAAATGACATTCTATTTTTTTTTTCCCTGTTTGGTGTTCCGCAATGTAATTTAAATGAAAATCCAGGATAATAAGTTGAATGCAGGGTATCAGTTACAAAGCATTTGTAAGTTAACTTTCATGTGTTTAGGAAATTCTGAATAGTTATTGTGACTTTTTTCTGTATTGTAGTTTAAATAATTTACCAAAACAATTGACACTGGTGTGATTATGTTGCATTATTTTTACAAATAAAATTTGCATAATTTTTAGGCACAGAATTCCCCCAGGAGTAATAATGATGTTAATACGTATTTAATTCCAATTAAGATTAGATATTCAAACTTCATTTAGGAGACTGACTTGGACGGGATGAGTTCTCAACCACTGTTGCTGCTAAATGCATGGATTAAACAGCATTTCTCAAATGAGCCACCAGGGGCTTTTCTTGCAGCCACAGCCTCCTCCACTGTGCGGGAGGATGGAAGTAGCGGCCCCTCCCCCTCTCTGTTGCTCCAGGATGCACTGACTTGATGTTGGGTTGCTGGGGCTGACAGCAGGGTTTGGGCTCTGCCCCACTCTAGAGACACCTAAGGCATAACACTGGAGATCTACATTCCTTGGAAGACTACAGTAAGAATGTGCAAAGTCTGAAGTTTTAATATGATGCTTAAATTGCAGACACAAAAACAATACTCACAATCACTTGCCCGTGCTCAGATAACTGGATAACACTGAATTATAACAAGCTTTCCAAAGAATGTTACTGTTGAACTCAGAATAAACATGAAAAATTTGAGGAGAAGATAAGCTTTCCTTAAACAATAAAAATAAAAAAAGAAAGAACGAAAGAAACTGGGAAAAGTCCCTCTTCAGCCATAACTATAGGACCACTATTCAACCAACCAGCTGTACTCACAGTGCTAATGTGATATGAAAAAAACAAAAAATTAACATGGGAAGTTTCTTCCCCTAAGACTCTCACAGTTTAATCACTGATGTGTGGAGATTTGACTACATGAAGAGACATTTTCCATTATTTAGCTATTTAAGTAATACATGCTTTGTCATTTAAAAAGCTGACCTGTTAGGACAGTTTGCTTCATCAACAGCTACTGAGATCTTTACTTTATAAAATTCAGATTTTACTTTAAAAAAAGCTTTAGTTAAATGTACAGTAAATGAATAAGCAATTGAAGAGACGGGAAATCGGCTGTTTTGACAGTGTGTGTCATTTAAGGGCCGATCCAAATATCACTGTAATCATTGGGACTCTTTCACCTGACTTGAATGGACTTTTGATTAGGCCATAAATGCATTATTTCCATTTTCATGACAACTATCTAAGTTTTCATACTTTGCTCATCACCTTTGAAAATGAGAGCATAAATATATTTACACGTTGTCTTAGTCATAGCATTTTTTTTAATACACATAAAACTGCTGACTTTTTATACTTTATTAGTAAGCACATTCTAAAAGAAACTGATGTGAAAACAGTTTGTTTATATAGGTAAAAAGTCTTTCAAGACAACATGAAATAACCAACAATAATTAATGTATAGAATTCTAAAAATCTACTGATAAGCCCTCTCTAAGTACAAGAATTTATTAATGGAAAACACAAAGAGTTGAAACATCATTCCCATAGGATGACACTCAATGAGAAGCCTGACCAAAAACCAAAACAAACAAAAAAAAAAAAAAAAGAGAGAGATTTTATTCCAGGTACTTTAAAACATATTATGGTTCTTTTGGGTGAAGAGGGGAAGTGAATTTCTAACTCAAGGACTATCCACTAAGAATGTGCTAGTTCCAGTTTCCAGCCACTCAAAGCTACAGACCGGGGATCGGCAACCTTTGGCACGCAGCCCATCACAGCAATCCGCCGGCGGGCCACAAGATGTTTTGTTTACATTGACTGCCTGCAGACATGGCCCCCGACAGCTCCCAGCACATCCCCGAGGCCTGCACTGCTTCCCGCAGCTCCCGTTGGCTGGGAACGGTGAACCTCGGTCACTGGTAGCTGCGGGGGGCTGTGCCCACAGATGGTCAACGTAAAGAAAACATCTTGCGGCCCACCAGCGGATACTGGGATGGGCCACGTGACAAAGGTTGCTCACCCCTGCAACAGACTATGGGTAAACCATCTCAGCAGTTATGGAAGTACATATAAAGGCAGTTTCCGAAGCAAAGACCAAACCATTTATGACTTTATAGGTCAATAAACACCTGAGTTTCTTCCAGAAGCAAGCCTGAAATTACTAGACTTCAGCAACAGATGGAATACGCTCCCTATGACTGGCACCTCTGAGGAAGTTTGCAGATGCACACTGCACTAGTTATGGCTTTTGAGCTGTTATCAAGAGTAGTCCCACATAGCATTAAGTGCCCATATCCAATCTGGAGACAATTAAGACATGGGAAACTGTGGAGTGGTCCACATCTTAGAGAAAAGATCATAAGCGCACAAACAGATCATTTAGGGTGAGAAGCTTCTTCACTACCATGAACTGAAAATCCAGGGCAATCCCAAATTGTGAATTGTCTGATCTACACACAGAAGAGAAAACACCCCAGCAACCCCTTCCAGATGCTTTCCTCCACAAACCAGAATCACTCTCATTTTGTCTGGCTAGAGCTTCTGTCAGGATGTTCTATTCTAGAACTTATCTCAACTAGACACTGGCTAGTGGGAGAATACGACGTCTGAGTCAGATGCAGAGTCACACATCACACATATACTGAATGCTACATAACCAAGATTGTCCAACTATATCCGTTTGCTACCACATATACATGTTATAAAGGGGTGATAGAATAGAATTCGCAAAACAGAGCCCTTGGGACAAATGAGTCATTATTTAATGTTATGATGTGGGATCATCCCATGGGGAACAAACACTGAAATGTGACCCTGCCTATGCTAAACATGGTCAGCAAGCAAGTCAACAAAGCCTCATAGTCAATGGTATCAAAGAATACTGGTAAGTGTAAAACAAAAACAATGGACCTCACTTGCACAGTTTCCATACAGTATTTAGTTAAAAGCTGATTTCCCTCACCTATCAGCTTGAAGACTTCAAATGAGGCCAAAGTTTCCTCCCAACAATCTTCTCTATAAACCTATCCAGAAAGAGAAAGGTTAGAGATGAGGTGCTGGTTGGCAAGAACACCAATGTCAAGAGACGGTTTCTTGAGCAAAAGTCTAGTCACTACACAAGAGAAGCTGGTACCTGGCTCTCTAGGACAGAGGTGCTAATAATCTCAAACAACAGTGAACCCAATCCCTCACTATAGCTAGATTTTAATCAGCCAGAAACAGAGAAGTCCAGTTTATGAATTATAGGCAAAACCTAATTTTTTTTTGTTTTGTTTGTTTTAAAAGAGTATAGGCAGTACATTTAGCATTACAAGGATCCAAACTTGCCAAAAACTCTCAGAAGACAAATTGTCTTCTCCAGGTTCCACACTCAGAAGCAGCTCAAAATCAGCAAGATTTGCCCACCTGAAAATAAATTCAATGGTTTCGGTCTTCACCAACAGTAAAAGTGAAAAGAGAAAGATGTTCCTTTCCATTATCCACTAGAACTATCATCATAAAAATTAGTTTTTGCTACTCTGGATACAACTGCCACATTTCATCTGGTGCAGGGCATGCACGAAGCACAGTGACACGAGGATTACATATTAAGAAGAAACTGAAGAGACACTGTTTGAATGGCCAAGGACAAAATACAATCATGATAACCAACAGAAAAGAACATAAGCTGTATATAGTCTCCCACAGAGAGCACTGAAATGCACGTAGGCCCATTAATTCTGTAGACAAGCCAATTAAATGCATTCTCCACCCCAACAGTAGTAAAAGTGGCCACAAACTTCAAACTGCAAGTGAATGAAAGATGACAAAAGTGTAATCGTCGTCCCTACCCAGCATATGCACCCCAAGCTGAGAACCAGAAAACGTGCACTTTAGAGAGCAGAGTACACGCTTCCCTGCAAATGAAACCAGCCACTTGGAATACACGTACAATAGACATGATGACCATGAAATCCCTCTTCTTTTCTTACCCTATATGTTGAAGTCACCCAAGACATCAAGCTCTGCTGACTCCAATATCAGAGATGAGACCTCAGTCAATCTGGGCAAATACTGCCTCCCGTCTCATCTATATTTCCGTCGATAAAGCAGATGCATGGATCAGACAAATGAAGTTGGGAGCCTCTTCGATAACACTTATGGATGATAACAGCCTTATTAACTACCAACTTTGCAGTCAGCAATATGAATCAAAGCATATATCATATGAGCTAATACCTCATACGGAAACAGCTAGACTTGATGGATAATAAATCCATGCCTGGAAAAGTGTGTCTTCCATCCTAGTCTCCCCATTAGGGATATAAAAGGTTAAATGGTAAGCATTAGGCTTACCTTTAACCGATGTTAACCATCCGGAGGGACCCCAGCCCAGCAGCACCAAGCTACGGAAAGAAGTAAGATTTAGTAACAACTGGTTCCTATATCACAAGTTTAAAATACTTATATTCAGACTGCACACTTAATGTTTGTTAGCTTGCTTTAATAAAACAAAATTTTAAAAGTCTCCTTTTAAAAAATTTTGTAAAAAATGCTACATTTTAAAACTATACAAAGCAATGTTTCAGAGGTTATTTAACCTATTGTTTTCTCTGATATTCACAGGAGACTAATTTCACTGATCAGTAAAGAACTAAAACAAAGATGTCTGAGCTATGTACCGATCATATATGCAAGTAACAAACTCACCAGACATATTTATACCACTACATACACCACTCAAACTACCAATGGAGATTTTAAGCTAAAAACTAGCCAAAGTATAACAATTATGAGCAGGACCGGCGCTAGAGTTTTTAGCGCCCTAGGCACACGGCCATTTCGCCGCCCCTGCAGCTCCCACAGCCATTTCTACGGAGGGTCCGTTGGTCCACAGCTCCGCTGGTGCTGCCACAGCCGTGCCTGCGGGAGGTCCACCGGAGCTGCGTGGGACCAGCAGACCATCCGCAGGCACGACTGCAGGAGGTCCACCAGAGCCGTCTGCCGCCCCCCCTCGGCAAAATGCCGCCCCCTGAAAATCTTGGCGCCCTAGGCGATTGCCTAGTTTGCCTCAATGGAAGCACCAGCCCTGATTACGAGACAAGTGTAACAAACAATGTCAAAAGATTAAGTAATGACAATATCAAACTTTTACTCTACAATACCTATTCCAAAACAAAATATATTTTTCCTATTAACATGTATATCTTAGTCTCTGCCCTGACTGTGGATCTGTAGTCAACATACATCATATGTTACTGAATTATTTTTCCTACATCAAATATATTTGGCTTTGTTTCTTATTAAAAAAAGTAAAATAAAAAGCAATCACATAACAAAATTTAGCAATGTTACAGAAATCTATTTGCTTGTTTCTGTATATATAACATAGATTCATAGACTCTTGGAATGGAAGGGACCTCGAGAGGTCATCGAGTCCAGTCCCCTGCCCTCATGGAAGGACCAAATACTGTCTAGACCATCCCTGATAGACATTCATCTAATCTACTCTTAAATATCTCCAAAGATGGAGATTCCACAACCTCCCTAGGCAGTTTATTCCAATGTTTAACCACTCTGATAGTTAGGAACTTTTTCCTAATGTCCAACCTAAACCTCCCTTGCTGCAGTTTAAGCCCACTGCTTCTTGTTCTATCCTTAGAGGCTAAGATGAACAAGTTTTCTCCCACCTCCTTATGACACCCTTTTAGATACATAGATTTCTCTCTTTTAATCTATAAAAAAGGAAATTTAAGCAACTATGAAAAATAAAAGCTTTTGTAAGCCAGAATCAAAATAAGTAAGGTTTGGGATTACACACACACAAAATAAAAATAAAACCACGTGCACACACAAAATGAGAGAGACTGGGAACCCTGTGTGTTGGCATAAGAGACCCAACTATTCTCAAATCATGGGAAATGTCTTTGTGGCCACTAGATGAGGGATAATGTCTTGATATGGACAATGGACAAACTTGCCTTTGACTTTTCAACAACAGCGTGCCAGTATTTTTACTAACTTAGGCATCAAAACTTGCATCCCACAAATTCACAATACAGAATTTGGGCCCAAAGCAGTACTGCAGAACCGAGTGTATAACTTTCACTAATTTTATTTAAGATACTTTTTCAAAATTTCCCTTTAGAGGAACAAGGAATACAGATCCCTGTATAAACAAATCACCTTTTCTTAGCCAGATGTGATTTTTAAGAAACATGAAAAACTAACATTAAATTTCTTTCTACCTCTAGTATTTCTCTCCATCTCGAAGCTGATCTATACACAAACTGAAACTGATTCAGTTATTTTGGTGCAAGTTTGTGTGTGGACACTCTTATTTCACAATAAAAGTGACTGAACTGACTTTAACCACTTTTATTCCAAAATAAGAGTGTTCACACAAACACCAAAATAAAATCAATTTTAACACACACGTTTTGTTATGCCAATGTTATTGGTTCTACACCATTTAATTTTTTATTATTATCATCAGTTAACTGGAAGAAAATATGAAATCATCACTGGTAAAGATACAGGTAGAAATCAAAAATCAAACAAACTTGCAAGGTATACTTTCAGTTCACAATATAGGATCCTCAATTCCGTTAAGAACTTGGTTCTGGACATAACCCCTGGGCTTCAATGGGATTACACCCAGTAGCATATGCAGGACTAGGACACAAAGAATGAATGAATATATATAAACAGCTGCTTTTTGCAAACAAGGGCAAAAAATACGTATCATAGATTCATAGACTCTAGAACTGGAAGGGATCTCGAGAGGTCATCGAGTCCAGTCCCCTGCCCTCATGGCAAGACCAAATACTGTCTAGACCATCCCTGATAGACATTTATCTAACCTACTCTTAAATATCTCCAGAGATGGAGATTTCACAACCTC
>NC_133771.1:191639616-191754232 GCF_003597395.2 Chelonoidis abingdonii | reverse complement strand
TCTGTAGTTTCCTGGGTTGTTTTTATTTCCCTTTTTATAGATGGGCACTATATTTGCCCTTTTCCAGTCTTCTGGAATCTCTCCCGTCTCCCATGACTTTCCAAAGATAACAGCTAGAGGCTCAGATACCTCCTCTATTATCTTCTGTGCCATTTCTCATGTTAACAGTTATAAGCTATGTACTGAGCAAGAATTTTTAGATATGGTCTAACCTTGTTTTCTTTCACAAATTATAGCAATTATTACTATTAGTGAACAATGGTACTACACAGGAAATGTGGTAATATTTAAGCATGGAACAAAAAGTCCATCTAGTCCAGTATCCTGTCTCTGAAAGGAGTCTGTCCCACATGTTTCAGAGGAAGATGAAAGGACTCAACTACAACTTAGCCTTAACCACATCACAGCTATATGACACAGTTATATATGCTGGAACAGGTTTATTTGATTTGCATTTGCTTATGATTATGTTCTTTTCACATTGCAAACAAAAGAACCCACTGGTTATCTTCTGTGATCTAACAGTTTATAATGTGGAGATACCATGACGATACTACACTGCAAATATGAAATACCAGAATACAAATGCCCATGACTGGGTTGTGTCAAGTCACACAGCGAAGCATTAGCAAACCCCTTGTAGTTCAAACCCCTATAACATACCATGGGCGAAAGATTTCTTTTTGATTCCATCTAGTAATCCATTCATTTCTTGTAGCAGGAGGTATAACCTTTAGTTATTACTCAGGTTTGTTTAAAATGTTGTTGCTGTTGTGGCTGTAAAGCACCAATATATAAAAGGTCTGATCTCTAGATAAACATCACCATTTGTCTCAAGCAATAAGGAGTTGTACAGATAAACAGTACAAGGCATTAAAAACTTTACTTTTTATTTACATCCCTAAAAGTCCCCTTGGTTTTATATTAAGGCATGAGACAAATAAATACCATTCATTATTTTATATATCATCACATTTGCTCCTCTTCTTTCTAAACGAGATCCCAGTATTATATACATATACATATATCTTTCTTTTCAGATGAAAGCCTTTTACTAATAATTTTACATTGCTCACTTCTCTATTACTTTTATTCAGATGATGACCAAAACTGAAGGTAGTAATAAAAATGAAAATACACCACTGATTTATATAATGACGTTTCTCTAATCCCTTAATATTTTGTAATATTTTATTTACTTTATTGACTATCCTCAATATTGTCCAGTCCAACTCCCTTGAAAGCCATTGGAAAAGCTCCTGTTAACTTCCATGAACATTGGTCCAGGCTCTTACACCTCTACAAAAAAAACAAGCATGGCAGAGACGCTCTAAATGTTAGTATAAAACTGACATAACATCCAACAATTTATAATCAGATTGGGATCAAGCCAAACTTACAAAGTGGAAGGGGGAAAAAAAGTTCAAACGAACAGTGAAACTTGATGTTGTTATATACCGCTACCTCGATATAACGCCACCCAATATAACACGAATTTGGATATAAAGCAGTGTAAACAGAGGGGGCGGGGCTGCGCACTCCAGTGGATCAAAGCAAGATGAATATAACCTATTGAGCAAACCAAGTTCACCTATAATGCAGTAAGATTTTTTGGCTCCCAAGGACAGCATTATATCGAGGCAGAAGTGTAGTTCCTTCATCATCAGTAGGTGATAAACAACATTAAATAAGTAGTCCAAGAATTTCAGGGTACACAGACCTCCTCAAATATGTAACATGACTAATTAATTTACAGCCTGGCATTCTAACTGAAAAAGTTTCTGCTCATATAATTAACAAATCAGTACGGTTTGAGATAATTAGCAGAACACTAAGGTTGACTAGTCATAGCCATTTACCTATAACTATGTAATTTCTCTCTTTTACAAAATTATTCTGTTTTTAAAAACAACCAACCCAGGAGAATAAAAAAAAAAACAAAAAAAACACTTACATTATGCATAACATAGGAGACGAAAGTGTCACACAAAAGGAGCAAATAAAAATGTTTTAAATATCAGTTTATCAGAAAAGTCATTTTAATTATATAATTACTGAAGAAGATTTGTAAAGGTTTACACAAACTCCATAATTGGGCATAAGACATCACATCCTCTAGTTATATACACAATGATCTGGTCTGAGTAACATTCCTTGCTCTGACCAATGTGTGTGGTGGTGGTGGTGGGGACATAGAGAAGGAGGAAGGAAGAGAAGAGAAGAGAAGAGAGAAATAGAGAATTTAAAATATTTCATCTTAAATTCTTTACTTCATTTTTATACAGTTTAGTGTTTGTATGCAATCAAAACATAATGTATCTCTGTTGTGAATATATTTTGCTTCTAATGTAACATCCCAGATACTCAGAAACAAAAGATATTCAGCTCATAATGAAACCTTTTTTTATTTAAAAAAGACATTTGTACATCTAAAACAGCATCACAGATCAGTTCCCTTTATCAGGCGAGAGGTGTGACAGCTATGCATAAAAAAAATAAAATCCAATCAACCAGAGAAGACGTGCAAAATGTCTCCTTCAATCCCTCCACCATCTCTCCTTTAAAATATACCCCCAGAAAATACTGTACACACACAAACCAGTTAATTAATATGGCAACAGTTACAGAGCTAAGTGATCAAGGAACCATTCTCCTTCCAAAAAAATAAAACAAAAAACAAAAAATAAAACCTGGGCTCCAGCGTTTCTGCTACTATCTCCATTAGAGGCGGAATCCCACCTCGGTGAATTCTCTGCCCTTTTAGACAATGGTGCTGCCCTGATTAGGTTCAAACTGACAACATTTTTGCACTAGGCCCTGGACCGACATACACACAAAACAACCAGGGTTCAGATGCATTTAGTCAGCACCTACCGTTTCCCACCCTCGATCCTGACACTAGCTTTTCTCAGCAGGAACAAACGTGGTGAGGGGATATCGGGTGAAAGGAGAGAAGAGTCGCGAGGTGGAGATAAATAAATGGCCGATGTGTTACACTGAAATGCTTCGCTGTAATAGGTCCCCCTCCCCCTTCGGGGCTGTGTAACCAAAGCACTGAATCCAAACTGCGCAGCAAACATTGTGCGGCTCAGGAGACTGGGAACAGGCAGAGAGAGGAGCCGCGGCGGCTGCCGCTGTCTCCCTGACACACCATTTAAACGATGGGGGTGGAGAAGAAGAGACGGTGTCAACACAAGTTACTCGGTTACCCCAGCAGCCTAGTTACTATCTCCTCATGTCCCCAGGCACAGCGGATCCCCCTCGGCCCAGGGGGCTAGTCCCTCACCCTGCATCACGGGGGTCGCTGTGCCCTCCTCCTCCTAGCTCTAGCAGATCGCCCACAGACCTCAATGAGGGGTCCCCGGGGAGAAAGGGGAGCAGTTGCGGCCCCCGCATGCGGGGGGGGGGGGCGAGACCCTCCCCGGAACTGGGGGAAGAGCCGAGCCGAGTCCCCCGCCGCCGCCGCTCGGCTGTAGGGCCCAGCAGCCCTAGCCGGGGCAGAGCCCAAGCCGAACAAAGCGCGGCCTGAGCAAGAGCCAAGGGTGAAGCAGCCTGGGCTTTTCCTGGCGGTGCACGGCCGGGCGACGCGGGGAGGGGGGCTGCACCACCCCGGCCTCCCGCTTCCCCTCGGACAGGGCCCCTCCGCGCCGCAGCCAGGCTCGCTTACCCCGTTCCCCGGCAGCGGCTGCGTTGTTTCTCTCCTGCTGCTGCAGCACCGGGCGCGGCCTGGACACTCGCCTGGGTCTCCTGTTGGCGGCTCGGACCGAGTTCATTTGCCGGCTCGTGTGGGTGGCGGGAGGGGAGGGGAGGGGGGGTTGATCCTCCGACAAACGGTGCCTCTTCGGGGGGGGATAGGGGAGCCCCGGGGGTGGCAGCTTCACGGCGGCGGTGTGGGGGGGTGTCTCCAGTTGCGGGTCCCGCCGCTGCTGCCGTCTCCTCCCCGGCTCGCTATGGAGGAACAGGGGCCGCCTGGGTCTCCCGGGCGCTCGCTATGGGGGATGTTCGCTCCGCTTCCCCCCTCCCCAGCCCCCCCAAAAACCCTCTCTTAAAGGAGCCCCGCAATCCTCAAGACTGTAGCTGCTCCGTGGCAGGAGGAGCCATTGACACTGCCTGAGACACTCAGTGAGAGGCAGCCACTCGCGGCCGCTCTCCACCAATCAGCACCTCCCACACAGAGAGGAGGCAGTCTCGCAGCCAATAACTTAGCAGCTTTCATCATAGCCGAAGTTGGGAGGGGGTTCTGGGGTGAGCGGGGTGGGGTGGCTGGAGGCAGAAGCAGCATATAAACCAAGGGTTTGGGACACATACCCCATAGGCGAGATACGAGGGGTTGTGGGGACAGAAGAGGGGGCTGGGTGGTAGCTGTTGGGGCTCAGTGTTTATGAGGGGAGTTCTGTACAGACACTGTGAGATAAGAGGCCTAGACGTGTTTAGCGGAAGCGGAATATAAGGGTTTGGGTTACAAAGGATGATGCTTTGGGGGAGAGGAGGAGAAGGAGGAGGGGAAAGGGGACTTTTTTAGGGGAGTTGAAAGCAGTAATGGTTTGTTCACAAGGGTTACAAATGCCTTTCTTAGTGGAAGCAGAACGAGTTCTTGAATGACTGGTGGTAACAGCAGCAATATCTATGAAAGGATCATAGATGTGTGTGCCTCTGGAAGAAGAGGTTGGAAGAGAGGGTGAAGGTTTTGCATTTAAGAAGGGAGGCTAGATACATTTCTTTGTGGGAGGAGGAAAAATGTAGGGTGGAAATAATAATAGTGTAGATATAGTTGGTGATCTCATGGAGAGAAGTGATTAATCAGTTCCTGGAGCAACAAAGTGAAGAGAGCAGCTATTTAAGCAGATTGGGTTTATGTGAATCTTCAGAGAGCAGGTTACGATTCCAGTTGCATCTGAGCTGAAGTCTCTACAGAGTCTGCTATTTTTGGTAGCAGTGTGGAGCAGCAACAAAAGAGGAAGTGTGGTGGGAGAGTAAGCGTTCAGAACCTTCAGTTAATGTAATGTATAAAATGGTAGGTAGGGAGACATGAAATGATTGACTAAAATGCCTTGTTGTGTGTATTGTGTGCCCTGGTAACTTTGTTAGATGTGTACTTGGCCTCAGTGGCTTGGGGTGGGAGTTTCCTTGGTTTCCACTCAATGCCTACCTATTGCTGGATTCTGTTCAGCAACTCTTCCATCCCAGGAATGTATATCTCCCTCATACAAATTCTCACTTGTATTATCTTTTGCTAAATATAACAATATATTATTGGTCTTGTTCCAGTGTTTCAGACCTACACTTTTTAAAATAATCACTGCTTGTCATGGCTGGTAGTCAACAGGGGACTTCAGACCAGAAACCAGTGAAATGAGTTACATTTATTTTTCTTTTGTATAAGATATACCTATCCTGCAGAAATGGTAGCAATATGAGAAAATCATTTGCTGTCTCCAAAGTTACTCCCTTAAGACTATGGCCTCAATCCTGCAAGCAGACATGCTTAAGTATAAACACTTGAGTTCTTTCTATTTACTCAGGCCCTGATCCTTGCAAAGCCTTCGATTATTTTATGTCAGAGCTTCAATAACAAACACTTGTTAGCTATGCTAAGTGTAAGCAAATAGTTACTGAAAACTCAAAAGAATTCCAGGGTGAAGGTAAATTTGTTCTAGGTGCACAGATGGAAGTCGCATAGGCTCTAGGAAACAACAGTTATTCTAAAAAAATCAAATCTGAATTCAAAGACTTTTTCTCTTGGTGTGTTTCAGGTTTAGCCTAATATAATGGTAAAATTTATTTTAACATCTTTGTGTGACAACAAGATGCCATCTATTGAGCAGTATACTGTGGCATGTACCATTTTGTTGTCTTGAGAAGTGGTCAACAAATCAGTATAGTTTTTCCTCTTGCCTGAAAAAAGAACGCTAACTCTGCCTCTTTCATTGAAAGCAGAGAGCTGAGAAATAAATTACATTATTTTATTTGTAGAAAGATAACTTTATTTGTAGGAAGAGAAAAGAACTTTCACTCAGAATTATTGCCAATTTCTTATTTGGGTCTAGTCCACTTTGTCCATTCCAAAAAGGCTCTGCGTGCCAGCATGATTATAATTCCACTGTTCTCAGAAGAAAAAAATTCGTTGTAACAAAACTGTGCTTTCGTTTAGACCTTGATCTAGTCTGCAGAACTTTACCAAATTTAAATCTTGGTTGTAAGGCTCCTGAGAAAATTTTTAAATGCTCTCCTTTAATCATTTGAATACTCTTGCTTTCATAATCACTTGATTCTAAAACTCAAATGACAATATAAGGTACAAACATAACTTCTGCAAACTTGCAAATCTTTAAATACAATATTGTAATTTTATAGATGTCCTATCTAACTCAGGGGTCTCAAACACGCGGCCCGTGGGCCGCATATTATTTTCTGTGGCCCACAAGCTCCTTGCAGCCCCCACACCCTCCCCTAGTGTTTACCTAGAGCAGCTCTGGCCTGTTCCCGGCCAATGGGAGATGCTGGGGGCGGTACCTGAAGCAACAACAACACACACCCCTGCACCTCTCCTCCCCCATGTTCCAGCCCAGCCGCTTCCTGGAGCAGCGCAGGGGCAGGGTAGACAGGCAGGGAGCCTGCCCTACCCCTGGGAGAGGAGCGGGCCAGAGCCTCCCCCCGAACCCCTCCTGCAGTAGAACCCCCTGCCCTGAGCCCCTTGCTGCACCCTGACCCCCTGCCACACCCTTCCTGCACCCCAACCCACTGCCCTGAGCCCCCTGCTGCACCCTGACCCCCTGTCGTACCCTGCATCCAGCTGTACCCTACACCCAACCCCCTTCCCTGAACCCCGTACCGCACCCCTCACCCCTCCTGCACCCCACATCCCAACTCCCTGCCCCGAGCCCCCTGCCACACCCCTCCTGCACCCCACACCCTGACCCCTGCCCTGACCCCTTCTGCACCCCTCATCTCTCCTGCACCCCACACCCCAACTCCCTGCCCTGAGCCCCTGCCACACCCTTCCTGCACCCCAACCCACTGCCCTGAGCCCCCTGCTGCACCCTGACCTCCTGCCGTACTTTGCACCCTGCTGTACCCTGCACCCAACCCTCTTCCCTGAACTACCTGCCGCACCCCACACCCCAACTCCCTGCCCTGAGCCCCTGCTGCACCCCTCCTGCACCCCACACCCAACCCCCTTCCCTGACCCCCTTCTGCACCCCTCATCTCTCCTGCACCCTACACCCCAACTCCCTGCTCTGAGCCCCTGCTACACCCCTCCTGCACCCTCTGGGGGCAGGGATGGAGCAGAGTTGGGGTGGGGATTTTGGGGAAGGGGTTGGAATAGGGGCAATGAAGGGATGGGAAGAGGCGGGGCAGGGGTACGGCTTCATGGAAGGAGTTGAGTGGGGCCGTGGATCAGGGCAGCGGGGGGTGGGGTGTCAGTAATGTGGCCCTCGGGCCAATGTACTAGTCTTCATGTGGGCCTCATGGTCATCTTGAGTTTGAGATCCCTGATATAACTGCTTTTTCCTTTAAACCTAGCTCTAAGCTGTGAAATCTTAGTGTCCCAGCTCATTATTTAAAATTCTTCACTACTAGTATACTCCTTTACTTTTAGTGCATTGGTTTTAAGTAGGCCCTACCAAATTCATGGTCATAAAAAATGCTTTACTGACTGTGAAATCTGATCTTGTGTACTTTTACCTTATACTATGCAGATTTCACAGGGGAGACCAGCGTTTCTCAAATTGGGGTCCTGTCCCAAAAGGGAGTTGCAGTGGAGTCACAAGGTTATTTTAAGGGGGTCACAGTATTGCCAATCTTACTTTTGTGCTGCATTCAGAGCTGGGCAGCCAGAGTGTGGCAGCTGCTGACCAAGGACCCAGCTCTGAAGGCAGCAGTGCAGAAGTAAGGGTGGCAATATCATTCCATGTCATACTTCTGCGCTTCTGCTGGTGGCAGCTCTGGCCACCCAGCTCTGCTGGCAGTTCCGCCGCCAGCAGCAGCGCAGAAGTAAGGGTAACAGTACTGCAAACCCCCCTACAATAACCTTGCATCCTCCCCACAACTCCTTTTTGGGTCAGGACCCCTACAATTACAACACCATGAAATTTCAGATTTAAATATCTGAAATCATGATATTTACAATTTTTAAAATCCTATGACTGAAATTGACCCAAAATGGACCATGAATTTGGTAGGGCCCTACTTTTAAGATTTGGACATGAGTTGCTGAAAGGCAGCCTCCAGATCTATGATCTAATTTTGCCAGAACGAAATCAATCTGTCTGAAGGTTTAAATTCATAGGCTAGCATAGAACTTTACTGAAAAAGCTTAAAGGCAAATCAGGGTGGACACTTAGGATACTTTTTTCAAATGGGGATCTCAAATATTGATGATATGTTGTCATGCTCAGAACTGGAGCCTTTGACCAGTGTTGGGGTACTTGACAAAACTTAGTTATAACCCATTTCAGGATACATTACAGCCTCTATGGATTTTTGTTATAAGCAGTTTCAGTGTGTGTGTGTATATATATATATGTATGTATAGTTTGTGGAACCAAGTTGTTTGGGTTGGTGGTGAGGAGAATGAGAACTGACTGTGGGAGTGAACTATGCTAGAGAGTCACATTCTGGGAGGGGGATAAAACAAGCTTGTACAGAAACTCATGTTGCTAAGCAATTTTTACACTTTATAAGGTACCTAAATAAATTCCTGGCAAAAAAACCCTTAATGTTAAATTAAAATAGTAAACATTCATCAGTGACTTAAAAAAAAAAAATAAGAATACTGTAGTTTCTCCAGCATAACAGTAAAGCTTAGGCTGAATATTTTTGTTTAAAGATCACATTTTTAACACACCCAAACATTAGAAAGCTTGGAGATGTACAGTTAATTTAACCAAAACAACCTTAACTTTAGCTGTATCTCTTCTAATAACAAAACTTGGAATCTACCCTATCCTCCAGCAATGGCCATCTTTATTCATCTGTGGCTCTGAAATCTGCGATGTGGTCTTAAACAAGTTTTGTTCAGAGATCGATCATACCCTATTGTAGCATTAAACCAAAGTGAACCTGGCTTTGCATGGATTTAGTTACATCTCCCTGCTTTCTTGCAGTCGCTGGAAAAATACTTCTATTATTGTATTACAATAACATCTAGAAACCCCCAAATGACTATACTAACTGCTGTAAAAACAGATAGGCCATATCTATGCTAGAAGCACTTTGCCAGTATATGAATATATTTTATGGGCAAAGCATTTCTAGGCATGTCTAAGCTACAGAGTTTGTGTTGGCATAGCTATGCCAGTATAGCTCCCTAGTGTGGCCACTGACCCAAAGAGTTTTTCTGCTGGTATAGGAGCACCACCTCCCCAAATGATGATAGTACTTTTCTATCAGCATTACTGCATGTACACTGGTGTTTTTATCAGTTTTATCAGAATAGCTGTCAGTCAAGGATGTGGCATTTTTCCCCCATGCCCTTAACCAATGAAACTTGTATATCAGCATAGCTATAAGTGTACATGCAGCTATACCAGCAAACATATGCTTTTGATTGTATAGCTTGTTCCAGCCCTTCTGCTCTCATGTGAAATTAGCTATACTGGCAAGAGCATACTTTGTTAGCATAACCGTTTCTATGTGAGGAGCTTGTGACTGGCATAGCTATATTAGCAAAAATTCTAACTCCTTGCATCCCCACCTGACATAGCTATGCTGGTGAATGTTTGTAATTAGGACCTGCCTGTAGTAAGATGGTCCTTGCCCCCAAACTGCTTAGTCCAAATAGGCAAGGCAGAAAAAGGGTGGGAAAGGAAATTTCCACTAAAGTGACCACCATCAAGGCAGTCATTTGAGACAACCTCTCCCAAAACACACAGGATTTCAAATGGAAATGCATATTTTTAAACTTGTGATAGTGCTTGTACTGTGCTTTAACAGCAGACACATTAGATTCTACCCCTCATATTATACTGAGGTATACAAACCAGTCTTGAGAGGTTTTGCGGAAGAAAAAGTCAAAAATCCACATAATTCCACATAGGAAAGCCTGTGGAAGGGGGTCTGGGGAGATAGCGTTCCCCTTACAGATTTTCGCTAGCATCTTCTGGTGAGGGAGTGTGGAGTTTGCCCCCCTCCTGACAAAAGCAGGGGGGTAGACCCCTCAAATCTCCTGAACACAATAAGATTCACTAATGTTACTGTAGTTTTGATGTAGCTTTGCAGGGTTGTCTGCACAGTGACTGCTGTCTCCCTACTGTCTTGCAGCCTAAGCCTTCTGGCAGCATAGCTCCAGTGCAAAATTTCTTCCGAGTTAAACAGAACCAGCAACAGAAATATAAGTAATTGAAAGTGGTTCCAAACACTGTGTTCTTCCCCAAGCAACCTGTTTTATTTTGTTCCTCTCTGTTACACTTGTTTTCAAGTGTTATTTTGATTCTTTATGCAAGAAAGATGGAATGTTGGAACTGGAAGGCTCTGTGACAGTTGTGAGAGTGGCAAGATAAAGAAAAAATGTCTTGCTAGTTATTGAATCTATTCTAGGAGTAGTCTGATGGAAGAGCCTTCACAGTGTCCTACCTCATGTCCCTGTCCCCATCCCCCTCTTACGGATTATCAGGAGACAGCACTCTCTCATAGCTTTGAATCCCAAAAAAGCTTTGAATCTCAGTGATGCTATTGGGATTGTAAAAAATTATTAAAAGTGTAGTTTTGATTACAAGTTAAGTTCAGCAGTCATTTCCACCAAGATTTGTTGCTTTTTTGCAGTTGGTCTAGGAAGTCATTATAAATATTTAGAAAAAAATACAATATGCTTTAGGCTTCTACTAACCTTTTCTTAGGGCAGAACCTAAGAAGAGAAACCAGATTTGTTATATGATTTTCATATGAACACATACCATTTGTTTAACAATGTGTTTGAGGTTTTTTTCTCTCTCCTTTTTTCTTATTTCAGAAGCCAAGAGTATGTAGTTACAGCAGAAGACTCCCCTAAAGACTACACTCCAATACCAGGTAAAAATTGACTTGCAAAGATTTAGGAAAATAGATAGGTTTTCAGGTAAGTTACAGGAATAATAAATTGTTAAAATTTTGTTCAGCAGGAGTGGAAATGTTTACATATACTGCCTGAGATCAAAAGTTCTTTTCCTTTCATGAATGTAAGAGGCAACTGGGGAAAGGAGTTCCCAAAACAAAGACAAACCAAGCCAACTACATATAAAGAGTGAAGTATTACTTTTCCAGAGGCACAGGATTCAGCTAATTCTAGATATGACTAACAATATAAAGGAAAGGATGATCTTAGCTGGATCTGGAAGATGCACTTTGAGGGTAAAAATAATTCAGTAGCTCATATTCACTCAGCCCAAAGATCCTCTTGATAGGAGATTTCTAGTCAAGATGACTGTATGGCTCAGAACAATGTTGGAAATGACAATCTTTCATACTAGGCAGTATGGCTTCATGGATAAAAACTTGATTGGGACTCAAGAGACCTGGATTCTATTCCTGACTCTGCCACAGGCTTATTGGGAAAGTCATTTCACCTTTCTGGATATCACTAGTAACATGACAGGTTTCAGAGTAGCAGCCATGTTAGTCTGTAGCCGCAAAAAGAACAGGAGTACTTGTGGCACCTTAGAGACTAACAAATTTATTTGAGCATAAGCTTTCGTGGGCTACAGCCCACATCATCGGATGCATGGAGATGATAGGGCTGGCCTCCTTTGTAAAGCAGTTTGAGAGCTAGTGATCATAGGAGCTGACTCCATGAATGTTCCCAAGCTGGCACATCCACAGGGGAAAAAAATAGTGGGTGCCTAGCACCCACTGGCAGCCTCTCCCCCCAACACCTCCCTCCGCTGGCAGCCTCCACATCAGCTCTTCTCCCTCCCTCCCAGCACCTCCCACCCGCTGCGGATCAGCTGTTCAGTGGTGTGCAGGAGGTGCCAGGGGGAGGAGCAGGGGCAGGGCGTGCTCGGGGAGGGGATGGAGTGGGGGCAGGGTCTGGGGCAGGTGTCAAGCACCCCCGGCAACTTGGAAAGACAGCCCCTCTGCTACTGATGGAGAAACGCTGCACAAGGTTTGGGTATTGATACATCACTGGTTCAAATCCAGCTAAGGTCAATAGTAGTAGCAAAACAGGCACTATTTGAAGGCTGTTTGGTCTTTGTGGAACAAGCCACCTAAGTACCCTATAATTAAATGTTTATAATATAAACAAAAGAAAAAAAAAGACATTGACTTAACAAGCATTTCAGCCATCAACCATCATGCTCTGCTGGTCTACTGTATCCCTTTCTGCAACACCTGCTACCATTTACTATGTTTTAGACAGCACAAAGGACATTCTGAGCACTATCACAAATTTAAAAAATATGCATTTCCATTTGAAATCCTTTGTATTTTGGGGGAAGTTGTCTCAAATGACTGCCTTGATGGTGGTCACTTGTGAGTGCAAGGACATATGGGGCAGGGGCAGATGTGCCTGACTGAATGGGAGAGGCTAGGGCAGGGGTTGGCAACCTTTCAGAAGTGGTGTGCCGAGTCTTCATTTATTCACCCTAATTTAAGGTTTTGCATGTCAGTAATGTTAACGTTTTTAGAAGGTCTCTTTCTATAAATCTATAATATATAACTAGTCTATTGTTGTATGTAAAGTAAATAAGGTTTTTAAAATGTTTAAGAAGCTTCATTTAAAATTAAATTAAAATGCAGAGCCCCCTCGACTGGTGGCCAGGACCCAGGCAGTGTGAGTGCCACTGAAACTCAGCTCGTGTGCCGCCTTCGGCACCCATGCCATAGGTTGCCTACCCCTGGGCTAGGGGTTAGCCAGAGTCTGCATGGGGGAAGCTCCCTAACAATCCTTCCCTGCCCCGCAAAAAACCCTGTTCTGTACTTTTTCCCCACCATACCCAACAACCGTCCAAGTTCACATCCAGGCTCCTTCCCAGCCATTACTTCCCTCTCCCTCAGCTCCTCTGTTACCCCTGACTCCCCCAGGCCTTTGCACTGCTTCTGGAGGGTGCAGGAAATAAAGTTCTGTGTTGTAGTTTAAACAAATTATTACTCAGTTCTGTATTAATATGCCTAGTAAGGAGTCTATTTGTCAAAAAACATTTGTTGCCTATATTGTTACAAGCATACTTGCTGACAGGTATTTCTAAATAAATGACCAAAAATAATTGGAAACTGGTGTGATTATATTGTTATTTTGACAAATAAAATAGGCAGTTTTGCAAAATTTTAAAATATTGTGTGCAGAATTTTTAATATTTTGGTGCAGAATTCCCCAGGAGTAATATTCTCAGATAATCTCAACTGAGAAGGCAGTCCATTCCTTTGAGCTCAAAAAGTAAAATATCCTATTGGGAAAGAACGGGAAGGAAGTAAAAAAAAAAGTGACTTATCAAGAATCTTTAGGTTACTGTCTTATTTGTATTCCAATCTCATTGCTCTAGTGTAAGTCAACTTGTGACTTTTACATTAGAAGATAATTCCTTATATTTGCACTCAGGAATTTGAGCTTTTCTCATTTTACAAAAGGAAGTTATAAGGAAAGAAAAGACTACTAGTATAAGGTGGTCTGAATGAAGATTTTAATGCTATCAAGGGTGCAAACGTTGTCTATTAGAGAAGATTCTTTTAATGTTCTGAGGTGAGAGACAATGCACTATCCATAATATACTTTGCTTGTCTGCAGAGAATTTATTAAAGCCGTGTGAAGACACCGGATAGCATTCTGTCATGAATCACCATTTTACTTAATTTATTTAATCCAGACTGTAAATTTGGGGCACAAAAAATTTGAAATCTAGGCTGAATGGTGCAAGAGCTAGAAAATGTCATATAATTTCATGCAACTGTAGACACCTGTGTTATGAAACCAGACGACTTCTATCTTCTCAGGAAAAACAATTGACATTGTGGATCAAAAATAAGAATGCAAAGCTAAAACTGTAATTGTAAGCTAAAAAATGAAAAAGTGTTGTTGTTTTTCTTGTTTGTGTGTGGTTGGTTTGTTTTTTAATGCACCACAATTAGTACTGTGAAGACTTTTCCTGGGTGTTTCAATCCACTTATTTTGATGGCATATGATCCAATTCACAATATGTCAAGAGTAGTCTTTTGGTTGATGTTAGTGGGAGTTGGATTAGACCTGTCAGGGTTCCCGCCCCGCTCTGAACTTTATGGTACAGACATGGGGACCTGCATGAAGATCCCCTAAGCTTATTTCTACCATCTTAGGTTAAAAACTCCCCTATTCTTTGAATTAAGTAATGCTACCACCACCAAGTGATTTAAACAAACATTTAGGGAGGGCCATTTGGAGCCCTACCTTCCCCAAATATCCCCCCAAATGCCTGCACCCCTTTTTCTGGGCAGGCTTGAGAATAATCCCCAAGCCCCTACATCCCCTTTCCTGAGGAGGCTTGAGAATATATCCTCACCAATTGGTACAGGTGAACACAGACCCAAACCCTTGGATCTTAAAACAATGAAAAATCAATCCAGTTCTTAAAAGAAGAATTTTTTAATTAAAAGGTAAAGGAATCACCTCTATAAAATTGGGATGGTAAGTACTTTAAAGAATAATGCAAGACTCAAGAACATAGAGGATCTCCCCTCTAGGCAAAACCTTAAAATTACAAAACCAGAGAGAAACCTCCCTCTTCCTCCTACAAAGGAAATCACAAGCCAAAATAAAAGTGAGCTAACACATTTCCTTATTATTACTTACTAATTCTAATTGACCTGGGTTGCTTGCCATCTTGATCTGTCTCCAGCAAGCACACAGAACAGACAAACAAAGAACAGACAAAACAAAACCTTTTCCTCCTCCCCAGATTTGAAAGTATCTTGTCCCCTTATTGGTCCTTTTGGTCAGGAGTCAGCTAGGTTGCCTGAGATTCTTTACAGGTAAAAGGATTTTGTGGCTCTGGCCAGGGGGGATTTTACAGTACTGTATACAGAAAGGTGGTTACCCTTCCCTTTATATTTATGACAAGGCCTATGGCCTCTGAAATCAATTTAAAGTTCTCCTGTTAACTTGAAAGAGAGTTGGATCAGCCCTATGTTAATTGCAAGCTTAAAAGGATGCAACTTCCTGGCCGTGCATGTAGTCACAGATGCTGAAAAAAGAACCCTTAATTCAATGGCAAAAAACCTACATTACTGCAGAGTCAAGGTTGGGGGGTGGTACGTTGTCCCTTTTGCAGAATGTTGAGTTGAGCAAGACTCAAACTTCTGAAGATTTAAGAAATGCACAGTTATGATTGCCCGTGCAATCTTACTTCTCTCCTCTTTTGGCTATGCCCCCTTATCATCTTTACTCTGCCAGCCCCACAGCTTCTGAAATATACAAACTCTTCCCCTCCTTTTACAACCCATCCACTCTAATCCACAGCACTATTCATCTAACAGGCCCGTCTTGACAAAGCCTTGGCTGGGATGATTTAGTTGGTGTTGGTCCTGCTTTGAGCAGAGAATTGGACTAGATGACCTCCTGAGGTCTCTTCCAACCCTAATATTCTATGATTCTATCAGAGATGGTGGCTTGGTAACATGGGCAGCCCCTACTGTGAGGCAGGAGATGATCTTCTCATGATACCTCCTCCATCTCTTCCTTTCCAGAATGGGCAGCCAGAGTTGTGGGGAAGTCTGGATCAGCTCAGCTTCCATCTTTCCTTCCACTCACATCGTGATCCTTTTCCTCCACACACTGCACTCCTCGCACTGGGATCTGCACCTCCAAGTACAAGTGATTGTTTGGTAGCAACGAGTAGATATTTAGGCAGTTGTACATATCACATCCTATGCTTTGCATACAGAGCCAGCCAGTATGCAAACCAATTAGAAGGGTCCCACCAGCCTTAATTCAGCATACCTACCACTGACCTCTTCACTGCATTCCCCACTCCAACAAGCCCCGCTCCAAATCATGTCCCTGATGTCTTCAATCCTTGCTATACAAACATTTCTGTTGCCATTACTTCCCCTTTTCCTCTAATTCTGCTCATGTTCAGTTTCTGGAGTCAGGTTTCAGAGTAGTAGCTGTGTTAGTCTGTATCAGCAAAAACAACGAGGAGTCCTTGTGGCACCTCAGAGACTAACAAATTTATTTGGGCATAAGCTTTTGTGGGCTAAAACCCAGTTCATCAGATGCATGGAGTGGAAAATATAGGAGCAGGTATAAATACATGAGAAGATAGGAGTTGCCTTACCAAGTGTGAGGTCAGACTAACAAGACAATTCAATTAACAGTAGGATACCAAGGGAGGAAAAATAACTTTGGAGTGGTAATGAGAGTGGCCCATTTCAAACAGTTGACAAGAAGATGTAAGTAACAGTAGGGGGAAATTAGTATGGGGGATTTTTTATTTTTTTTAGTTTCTGGAGCATATTTCAGAAGGGAAGGAGGGAGGAGTTTTTAGACGGGCTGGTGAGAGAAATCACAGACAGTGTTTCTTGTTCCAGAATACTGATGGTTTTATCACTGAGAGAAAGATCCTCTGTCTAATAGATAACCCCTTACTCTAACCATCTCTGAGGTGTCAGCGTAGGGGTGTCAAACCTCTATAGATGGGTAGGGGTCCCAAGGTACTGGTGCATATATCTGGGTAGGGTTCAGAAACTACTGGGGAGCAAGGAGTCCCTCCCAGCTCATTTGGCTCAGACCTTCCTCACAACTTGGCTCATGTGAAGGGGGCAGGGAGGAGGGGTCAGATCATCACAGATGACCAGAGAGCCCCTGGAGGCTGGTACACATGTGGGAGCAGGGAGTGGGCCTCAGGGACCCCCAGATCCCAGCTCACATAGGGGAACTAGGAAGAAGGGCTCAGACCCCCTCCCACACACTAATAGGCAAGCCCCCTCCAGAAACTGGGTTACATGCGAGGTAGAGATGGGGGTCACACCTCTGTAGATGAGCTGGAGCGGTGGCAGATCTTGACACAAATGGAAGGTGAATGTGGGCCTGACAGGCACCCCTGCCTCTATTCTCCCCCAGGCCTCCATCACTGAGGCCCACATTCCTCTTCCCAGTGTCCCACTGCTGTAATCCCCGTTTCCCATGCCTCCCTCATATGATCCCACAACCTCTTTCTCCTCTCCGTGACTCCACTCCTCTCATTGCAGCCCCAAACCCCTCCCCTCCTATTCCCCTACTTCTCTGCCCCCTAAGGCCTCTCCCAGGAAGCATTCATGTATGTAAATTCCCCCCAAAATAAAATTGCCACTGAGAACTCAGGAATTGAAGCAATATCCAGCCACTCAGTCCAAAACTCCTTTTGTCTCAGGTGGGGGCCCATGATTAGCTTATCCTTAGTTATGTTAGTCTTAATGAAGTCTGTGATTCAGCTGATCCTTAGTACCTCTCATCTTAATAGTGAAATACAGTAGAAGAAAATTGGGTTGGGGGGAGGCTATAACTCATGAACCCTTGGTCAGGTGATCCCAAATCTGGATCACTAGCACCACTCGATGCCCCCCCAATGAGGCACATCACATTTCAAAGCAATCTGAGTAACCATTCAGATATTAGAGCACTTACAAGAGTCAAAATTTAAAGCCTATAAAATAGTGGAGATGGCATTTTTCTGTATTGGTGCATGTAGAGTGGAAAAGATATATATTTCTTAAATACTGTTCTCAATTTGGGTCCCCAAAAGATTTAGCGGGTGCTATGCACTACCTTAGGTAAAATTTGACAGGTTGAAACCATTTTGACCTACATCACAGCAATAATTTGGTCTCTAGCTCTATGCAAAAAAACAAACCAGCCACCTACAAACTTTTTGAAAAATGGCTATGTTGGTAGGATTATATCTCCAGAACCTCTATCTCAAATAACCCCAAATTTGGGTCACTAACCCAATATTGAACCCAGTTGAGGCACAGCAAATTTCAGAGGAATTCAACTGAGAATGTCCATTTTAGAGGACTTAGAAGAGTCAATCTGCCTGACTAATGAATGCAGTCCAAGGCATATTATTTATGGTTGTTCACGGGGCTTCCATAAAATTCTTGTGTTAAAGAACCTAAGACTTAAAATAGAAGTTGTGACACAAGCTTAATTTTAGTGCTGTCGTGCCACTACCAAATTGTTTTTCCACATGTTCCTAAATGGTTGACATCTTATTGTAAGCATTGGAGCCACCTCACAATCACAGCAAAATCTTGAATAAAACTTGAACTTGAATACTAAAATGTGAAAAAGGCAGGAAATTCTCAGCAAAGGTGACCACACCAGTCTGAACTCCTTGCATGAGCATCATAACATGGGGTTTTGTTATAAAACTACCCATTTTTCTCTGCTGCACCTTGTTTCAGGATGACAGATACAGTTTAGTAGCAAATTGGCATCTCCAGGCCACATCCTGAGGATAGGCATCAGTAAGGAGTTGGGTAGACATAGAGGGTGGTAATTAGACTGTATTGGGAAGGTGGCTAGATATTGAAGAGTTCATCAATCAATAGAAATAGAGGAACAACTGAAACCCACATTGTGACAGATATAAAGGTTGTCTCTGGTCTGCATTTGGGAGGGGAGTTGATACCAGTATGAGATCCAGCTCGTATATGATGGATAGGTGGAAGTATACAGGGCAGAAATAAGATTGGTGTGAACTTTCTGACACTTTTTTTCTCTTGGATTGTACCTTTTTTTGCTTTGGTGAATGTTCTTGTTTGGTTTTCTAGAAACACATGGAAGTATTTTTTTAAATACTTTTTAATATGGTAGCTGAATATAAAAAGCAAAAAACTTCATTGTATAGCAAGGTGCTGGTGGAAAGGCACCTAATTAGCCCCTGCTCAGCCAGCCCCAGTCAGGGGAAATAGATTGGGGCTGGGGAGAAGCCTGGCGCCTGGCCTTTAGAATTGGCTGCACCTGTGGGCCTGAGGATTCAAGGGCTATAAAGGCTGACTGGCAGCCAGAAGAAGGGAGAATGGTCAGGGGAAGGTCAGTCTCCAGGCAGACTCTGTTGAGGACAGGGCCAGGCCTGGCCTGCAAGCTCTGTATATAGTATAACACTGGTGGAAGAAGAACTTTGTGTAAATAAAGCTGTGGGTGCTGCAGAACTAGAAGCCTCTCTGAACTTTACTGGGGAAGCCGGTGGGCAAAGGACTTGTTGCACATTGTATAGTTTGCCTAGCGGTTAGAACTGAAGTAAAATAACTTCTGGCATTACGTTCACAGGTTGATAACCATGTCTTAAATACTGACTTTCTTTTTACATATAGATATGTTATGTGTTTTGAACTAGCTTCAAGTATATCATGCTAAACAGCAAAAACAGACTTCTACCAAGGCATGGTGGAAATGCTGCACAGTGATAAACTTAACCTTCTTGATAACATGTTTTGTAAATGCAATTTATATATATGCATTATTTATATGCTTAATATTTATTTATACATATTTAATTCAACTGTAGCTTTCTTATCACTACCAAAAATAATTCTGTTCAATGGTTAGAGATATTTACTAATTTATTAAAAATATACAACCTTAACTTGTAACTACTACCATCTATTAAATTGCTTTTGTTTCACATTATTCATATTAACCATCTGCATTTCAGATGTGGAAAAACAACACTGTAATGCTTTCAGTTTTTTTCTCTTCAAATAGTTATTAAGTAGAAGATGGTTAAAAATCCTGCTGTATTTATAAAAATGTGGTATTCTCAATTAATTTGCATCAAAAGGTGTGAGGAGGGGAGAAGAGGATAGTTTTATCTGACCACAATGGGGATGCATCTCCAATAAATGAATGGAGGGACAGGTGAAATGGTACATAATAGGAGGTTTATACTGATCATTTAATCATAGGGGGTGAATCTAGGCACCGTGGAAATCAATGGCAAAATTCTTACTGATGTCAGTGGAACCACGATTTCACCCAGTATTTAAAGATGACAGGACTGCAGACTGTGTATCAAGGTGCTATGGGGAAAAAAACCCTATTAAAATGCTATTAAATTAATGCCTTGCCTGGTAATTTGTCCCCTAAATAAGAAATAGGCGAGAAATGAGATGGGTGAGATAATATCACCATAATGATCTTGCTCTCTGCCTCAAATGTCTATAAGATCATGTCCATCCTAAACACATCACCGAATTCATTCTTTTCACCCTCACCCGTAACAACTTTACATTTAACTTTGTCCAAAACATGGGCACAGCTATGGGATGTTGTGAAGGCCAAGATTATAACAGAGTTCAAAAAGAACTAGATAAATTCATGGAGGATAGGTCCATCAGTTAGCCAGGGTGGGCAGGGTTGGTGTCCCTAGCCTGTGTTTGCCAGAAGCTGGGAATGGGCAACAGGGGATGGCTCACTTGATGATTACCTGCTCTGTTCATTCTCTCTGGGGCACCTGGCAGTGGCCACTTTTGGAAGACAGGATGTTGGGCTAGATGGACCTTTGGTCTGATCCAATATGTCAACCTCTTCAGAAGCTGACTTGAGAAAGAATTGCTGGAAAAATGCATCACACAATGGATGACATACCTGCAATACATAAATAATATTTTCATCCTCTGGACAGACTACCTTCACTGCCTCACAGATTTCCACCACAACTTCAACAACCACTGCACATCCATCAAACTCTAGAACGCTCCCACAGTAGCATCAACTTCCTGGATGCCACAATCAGCTTCAGCAATGGAACCCTACAGCCAGCTGTGTACAAGAAACCCACAGATCACTTAGTTCCACAGATCCAGTAACCACCCCAGATACACAGAGAACTCTGTAATCTACAGCCAAGCACTCAGACACCACAAAAATTGCTCTGAGGAGAAAGTTCGGGATACACAACTTAACACACTTAAAACTGCCTTCACCAAACATGGACACTCTGCCAGAGAAGTAGATCGCATCATGGAACGGGCCTCTCAAATACCCCCAAAAAACATGCTTCTATTTAAAAAAAAAACCCAAATCCTTAAATGACAACTGGAGGTGTGCAGTCACTGTCACCCCACTCAGAAACCCATACAGCACATCATCAAGCAATTACAACTTATACTTGATGGGGACTGCATCCTGAAATAAATCTTTTCTGAGCTCCCTCTCCTGGCATTCAAACAATCCCCCAACCTCACCAAGCTCATCATCAGAAGTAAGCCCCCCACAGACCAGGACACATCAATTCAAAGTGGCACCAGACCCTGCCATAACAACAGATTCAATCCTGTAGACATATCTTCACTGCCACAATGATTATTACCCTCCACGATGCTCTTTGTGACATCCATGGGTCCTATACGTGCCTATCACAATATGGTGAACCTAATCCTATGTATCAAATGCACCAATAACTACATGGGTGAAACCAAACAAATACTACACTCTTGAGTGAATTCACAGAAAAATTATAAAAGACAAAAACACCCTACCACCCACTGCAAACACTTTTCACAAAGGGGATCACTCGATCAGTGACTTCTCAGTCCTCATCCTCAGAGGAAACCTGCACAACACTTTCAAAAGATGAGCCTGGGAACTTAAATTCATAATGCTGCTATACAATAAAAATCATAGATTTAACAAAGACATTGGTTTTATTGTTCCATTACAATTTGTAACCTACTAACTTTCCTTTGTCTTATGACTGAAGATGTTAATTACCCACTTCATTTTAAGAGGTAGCCTGCAACATATCTTAACCCCTTATGCTTAACAATCGGTCCCACCTTGTTTTTAACCATGACAGTCTGGTTATCTTTTCCCATCTTTCTAGACTTGAAGAAGAGATCTGTGAAGCTCGAAACTTCTCTTTTATTCCAACAGCCGTGGGTCCAATAAAATATATTACCGTACCCATCTTGTACCTCATATCCTGGGACCAACAGGCTACAATAACACTGCAAGCAAATAAGAAAAATGTGGGTTACCTATTAGGTCTATTACAAATTAATTTGTTCTCTGTAACATCACTCAAGTAAGGTCTTCCATACCCTACAGTTATTATTCATGCAACTGGAATTTTGCTTGCGTAGAGATTGCAGTGCAGGTCTATTATTTGTGGTTGTTGAAGGGGCTTCTGTAAGATTCTTGTGTGTAAATGAACCCAGGATTAAACAAACTATTGTCCATAATAGGATTGTACCTCTAGTACAAGGTGGGCAAACTACAGCCTGCGGGATGGATCCAGCCCACCAGCCATTTTAAGCTGGCCCTTGAGCTCTTGCTGAGAATGGAGTCTGGGGCTTGTCCCCCTCCACCATTCCAGTCAGGGGCTGCTCAATGCGGCTCCCGGAAGCCGCAGTATGGCCTCTCCTCCAGCTCCTGCGTGCTGCAATGGCCCCCTCCGGCACTCCAATGGAAAAGGGACATGCCACTGCTTCCAGGAGCTGCTTGAGGTAAGCACTGCCCAGAGCCTGCACCCCTGAGACTCTCCCCACACCCCAATCCCCTGCCCCAGCCCTGATCCCTCTCCTGCCCTCTGAACCCCTCAATCTCAGCCTGGAGCACCCTACTGCACCCAAAACCCCTCATTTCCACCCCAGATCCCACATCCCTAGCCAGAACCTGCACCCCTTCCTGCACCCTAACTACCTGCCCCAGCCCTGATCTCCCTCCTGCCCTCCAAACCCCTTGGTTCTAGCTGAGATCCCCTCCTATACTCCAAACTCCTCATCCCCAGCCCTGAGCCCCTGCCCCCTATTCCCCTGCCCCAGCCTGCACCCTATACTCCTGCACCCTGAACTCCTCATTTCTGGCTCCACCCCAGACCCCTCACCCTCTCCCACACCCCAACCCCAATTTTATGAGCGTTCATGGCCCACCATACAATTTCTATACCCAGATGTGGCCCTCGGGCCAAAAAGTTTGCTTACACCTGCTCTAGTAGCTACAACCATGATACAGACTACCCTCCTCTCCAAGGAGTTGCTTGCATAGAACTCAGACAAAAATTCTCTGCTCACACTGATCCTTGAAACCTTGTTAAAACTGGCACACTAGAAATTCCAAAGACACAA
This sequence comes from Chelonoidis abingdonii, assembly GCF_003597395.2. Lineage (NCBI taxonomy): Eukaryota > Metazoa > Chordata > Testudines > Testudinidae > Chelonoidis > Chelonoidis abingdonii. Next base: position 191,731,240 of record NC_133771.1, on the reverse strand, counting down.
ATTCTAGTCAAAAGACTAAATGTTAGTTCTCATTATGTACTATAGCTTTTTTTCCTTTGGTAAAAGGAAACCTTTTCAAATGCATTTACACTGTGCAATCCATATCAGTTACCAGGAATCATACAGTTAAAACTCAGAACAATGTTTTGATGACATAACTCCTACACCTTGTACATCTTTAAATCTGTAGATATGTGCAAAGTAGTAGGTAAGAACAAATCTTAAATAAGTCACAGTGGTTTAGGGTTATTGTTAATTACAGTGACTCATAGTAATAACCTGATTCCTCAAAATGACCTCTCTAGATAATCTCACACTTACACTGAAAGCCCTAAAAAAAGTACTTCCTACCTAAAGAAGGAGTATACATATGTTTTTATCAACTTGGCCTCAAAATCCAAAATGCAAGTGGTGTTTTAAAAGTGTCTGATTAAGACAACAAAGATGAGAAAGATGTCTAGCAAGATGTGTTATGCAATAGATCTCAATAGCAGGAATTAACCTGTTTTGACTGCAGTAACAAAAGAGTACTGTATATAACTTGTACTAATCTTTACTAATCAGCTATGTCTTAATATCTCAAGTCCTCAATATTTTCTTGTAGAGGGACAGAGAGAGTGAGGGAGAAGACAGTTCAGATGCATATGCATGAAATGTGAATCAACAGTAGTGAACATTCATGTGATCTAATCATTGAAGTAATGTATGAAATATAAGCAAATGTGTGTTGCTTCTACAGGTCATTAATGAAATAAAACAACATGAAATACTTATTAAAATTACTCCAGATTAAATAGTGTACTGTTAGAACCACTCATCCAACTCCTATCAACTCCTAGTGTTCAAAATTAGTCAACCAAAAAAATCAAGATTGGTTTAAAACTCATATAATATTAATAAATTTGGGGTTCTTTATATTTAGTTTTTGGTTCCTTTGGGATACACTCAGCTCATGTTTTCAGGCTTTTCACCACAACCACAGGAGTTAGAATCTTCCTTTTTTTTTTTTTTTTTAAATGAAAACTGAGATTTTCTTGTACTGACATGGCTCCAGGAACTGGGACTTTAGAAAAAACATTAAATAGCACAAGACTTGCCACCAACTCTTCTGTGAATTCAGAATTTGCCTTTCTAGTTGGAATCAGTGTCAAAAAGAAAATCAGCATGCCAGTACATGGTATTCTTGTTTGGGCAGACAGGTTACTGACAGTCACTCTGAGGAGTAGAGGGGCTACCTATCTTTTTAGATACTTACTTATAAATGTTAATTTAACCTCTTTATACTCTTATTAGTATTCTTTAACTTTCCAAAATCTTATCTTTGTATCACTTGTTTTTCCATCCAAATTATGGTTCTATGTGACTCAATGGATGATTGATGCTGCCTTATAATGCCACTTATCTAGTCCGTGCTATTAACTACATATGATTTACATTCAGTCTTTCAATTCTTTTCCAGGTAAATAACATTAACCTCTGTAATCCACTTCCAATACTTGTTAATGGGATATTTGTGCAGTACAAAACTAAGGAGTGTGCAAGTGAAAAATTGAGTGTAAAAATCTCCTTCTTGAATGTTACATGCCCACAGAACAAATCAGAGAAGAAAATCAACAGAAATATGTTCACTATAAAAATTGTCTTGCAAAGATGATGAATGCTGTATCTTAAATCAATATTGTACAGTGATGGAATGTGTTAATTTTTTTCATTCTATGTTGCTTTATGATTCATGACAGTGTGGTGTTTTTGGTTTTGTAAGTGATGCATCCTGTTAACTGGATCTGCATTACTACTATAAATGTTATAGTGCTGACAACTTTAATTTGTTATTTTTACTCAACAATAGGTCTGATTCTTTTACTTATGTGTGTGCAAGACCTCTGAATTCAGTGGACCTGCTCCTGATTCTCACTGATGGGAGAAGAGAATTAGGTCCATTACATTTTTCTTACATCAGGTGAGCTGTTTCAGTATGCTAATTATTTTTAAATAAAACATATTTTTAAAAATAAAGTGTTGGGATATCTGGAGTTTTTCTAAATCCCCAGTTCCTGATTCATTTGAGAATCTCAGCTTTCTTTTCAACAAAATAGGTTTCTAGCCCTCATGGTTATTGAGAAAAGTTGGAAAGTATGAAGGGAATGCTCAAAAACCAGAAGGGAAACAAAAAGAACCTCAATTTTAAGACTAATTTTTAAGTCAGTCATGATTTTTGGGGCCTGACTCATTTTTAATGTTTAAGGTTAGTGATATTGAGTTCATATTCAATTAATTTTAAATCTAAAGCTGTATTTGCTTAATCATCTACGCTTAATTTGCAACCAAATATATTAATTGTTTGGAAAAAATGAAACACTTGGAGAAATACAGGTGCAAAATGACTATGAAATCTCTAGTAAGGGTTTTAATAAAAGATAATACTTAAATACTTTAAAAAAATAGAAATAATAGAAAACTTTACTCAAATCTCCCTATACAAGAATATTGGGTATTCTGGAATGTTTCAAAGGGGAGGAGTTATTTAAAATTGACCTGCTTTGAAAAATTCCCTTATCAAGTTGTCCCCTTCCTTTTCTCTCCCCTCAACCTCTGCCATTTTCTAAGGAGATAATACATAATCTCTCAGATCTTCCCCTATTTAAATCACTGTCTGTATCAGGATGATTATAGTGACTTTGGCATTACTGTGGGACCAAGAAGATGTTAGGATTAAGTATGGAGAAGGAAGAATACACAGAATCAGACCAAAAAGACTCCAGATGTTTTTTTGATGAGCTGAACACCATGTTCAGTCCACAACCTAATGATTAGTGCCACCCAATTTGGAAAGCAGATGAGTCACTGCTGCTAACCGATCATGGACTAATTCTGAAAATGTTATATGAGCATTTTAATAAGGTTCTGAATTGGCTGTCCACCTCATGAGCAGCAGCACTTCATAATCCTGAATAACTTCCAATTCAAGACCAACTTTCAATTCCACTGAACATATCTGATGTATGGCAAGCTGCATGCAGTATTGTTGTAGCCCTGTTGGTCCCAGGATATTAGAGAGACAAGGTAGGTGAGGTAGTATCTTTTATTGGACCAACTTCTGTTGGTGAGAGAAACAAGACCTGAATAAGAGCTCTGTGTACTCTGAAGTTTGTCTCTTTCACCAACAGAAGTACATAAAGCTGTCAAGCAAATGACAAATAGCAAAGCAGCAGGTCCAGATGGTATTCCTGTTGAGATCTTCAAATGCTCCGACATTATTTAGTATCATATTTGCAGTAGTTCTAATAGGTGCATTCAGCGTCATTGATTGTGGCATTTATATGCAGTACTGTATGAATGGAAGCGTCTTAAATCTGCATCACCTGTGTGCAAAGACAAAAGTTATCGAGACAATTATTCACTGATAACTTCAGGGACATGCAGTTGCTCACTGACTGTTTTGCATGTGCAGCAAAATGTTTTGTCTTAACAATCAGCCTAAAGAAGACAGAAGTCATGGTCTAGTCACAATCAGGAAGTACTCCAACTATTTCAGTTGTAATAGTCAACAATGTACTATTCAAGGTCAATAACAAATTTTTCTACTTAGGCAGTGTCATTTCATAAGATGCAATGATTGATGATGACATTACAAAGCACATTGAGGAAGCCAGTGATGCCTTTGGAAAATGTCAGTGTCATCTCCAGAACGAACACAGTATCAGACTGCAAAAAAAATTGATGTTTACCACAACACTGTCATCACCACACTCCTCTACCGCTGCAATACATGGACTGCGTATCAACACCACATAAAATGCTTAGACCAGTTCCAACTACAATGTCTAAGGTGGATACTTGGCATTATATAGCAAGATTTTGTTCCAAACGCAGAGGTCCTTGATTTCTGCAACATCACAGGCATTGAAGATTTATATCTCAGATTGTGTGGTCATGTGGTCTGTATGTCTGACAGTAGAATATCAAAGGCTTTTCTATAGAGAATTGCAGGCTGGAACTTGTTTTATAGGTAGACCAAGAAAATGTTACAAAGACACTCTCAAGGCCAACCTCCAATCATGCAGTGTTAACCTCAACACCTGGGAGCTCTTAGCCCATGATAAAACTTAATGACAACAGCTCTGCCATCTCAGATTGAAAAACTTTGAGAGCTCTTGCAGATTGCCGCAATCAAGTGGAAATGTGCAAGGCATAAAGCTAAAAGCAATGCACCTTTTGCTACAATTTACCTGTCTGAAATTGGTCTTTGGTCTCATCTCAGGACCAACAATAAGTGACTGTAGCTCATCTATCAAATTCAACAGGAGACGCCATCACTATCAGTATGTGTGTATATTATAGGTGGGACTTGTAGCAATTCCCGTTATAAGGCCTTTAACTTTAACCATGTAGGCTGAAATTTTCCATATTGCTTCAGCTGGAATTTATTTTGGAAACTTTCAGTCAAAATGGTTCCTCCTTTTCTGAAACTAAAGCTAAGAAAAAATATATTAGTTTTCCCATTGTAAAAATTTCTGTTGGTCTTTTTGTGAAGCTATCATCGTTCCCAAAGCCTTGAAGATGGGACTTGAAATTTGATATTTGTGTCAGGGATGTGCTTTTTTTGCCATCCCCAGGAAAATCCAACCAAATGTGATCAAGTTAAAAGCTTTTGAAAAAATGCAGTTTGCACATGCTTAATAGAGCTGCCTCAGATTTTAGTAGCTAAATTCCCAAGATTCTGTCCATACTGGGCATGTTCCAACCTGAGGCTGAGCAGGTCTCCTCCTGTAACTGCATCTCCATCTTGCTTTAGGCTGGGCTGGGGATCAGGCCCCCGTGCCCGCACCTAAGAGGGCCCCGCGCCTTAGGCACCTTTAAATTTTTTTACTCACCTGGCCGCAGTCCGGGTCTTTGGCGGCACTTTGGTGGCATGGGGTCCTTCACTTGCTCCAGGTGTTAGGCATTTTGGCGGCGGGGGATCCTTCAGTGCTGCGAAGACCTGGAGCAAGTGAAGGATCTCCCCTGCTGCCAAAGTGCTGCCGAAGACCCAGACCGGGTATTTGAATTGGGCCCTGCAGTTCCTAAAGCCAGCCCTGCCTGTGGGTGCTCCACTTTAGGTGTTCGTGCGCCCCTGCACTCATAGTCGGAGATTTTTGGTAGCAGTGCCCAGTTCGGTCGCACATGTGTGTGTAAGCAGAGTCAGGATGAGCCCTACCCTGACATCTGGTGGTGAATTATGGGGAGTGTGGAAAGAATCTCAGGGAGTGTGGAAAGGAATTCCAAGTATTTGCATTGGCACACCCACCCCATCTGGCATAAGCCCACGGCCTCCTGGGATGGTTATTTTGACAGCTGGGATCCCCAATTTCTTTGTTATTGGGACAGGAGGGAAAAAAAGTGCTGTCATCCTAATTATGTGAATGAGGAACTATGAGACTGCTTTATGACAGAAATGACTCAACCTAAATTAAGTGACACTTACTAGACAAGGGACTTGGGTTCCAAAACCCAGTGAATTGAGAGAGGTTGGGGACTGGTATGAGCCCCTTTTGAGGGCCTGGAACACCAATTGCACATCCTCCTCTCTCCAACTGTTAAAGAGTACGGCTATTTGCCCATAGGCTCCATCTGGACTGTGAGCTGATTCATGTTGGCCAGTGGCGCTCCAACTCACCCTCAGGCACAATTCCATCGCACTGGACGCAACAGTCACCCAGTCTCAGTCCCTATACCTTACGTAAGAGCTGAAATCACTAAGCTGGAGCGCTGACGGATCAGCTAGGTTGTTATTAGCTAGTGGGGAGGCCCTGAAGACCTATCTCTAAGACGGCTGGCAGACAGGCTGCGAGCCAGCTTTTGCTGTTGAGCATCCCATGGACAGTGGTGGATGGAGCGGTTTGCCAGGGACGCTGGAGTGACTCACGGGTCGGCTGGAGCGAGCGGCACAGCTGGAAGTTTGAGTGGCGTGGTGAAGGCTGCGCAGACTCCACTGAGGCGAGATCAGCTAAGTTGGCCCCATACGCCCCCCACGTAGTATCGCTCTCGCCTGCAAGCTCCACACAGGCACATCTGAGTCGTGGCCCGTTCCCTCCTCCCATCTTCCACCCAAGTGGGCGGGTTAAAACTCTGCAGTGTAAACTTTGAACCTCTGGGTGCAGGCTGACCGAGACTTTTAGGTTGTGGACTTTGGGGTGATTGGACTTAAGACCCTAGGGGGAAAGGACATTGCCAGACGTACTTGGGAGGTGGGGTTTTTTTTTGCTTATGGTTTTGTTATTATCCTGTTTGTGGTATTTCTCCAATGTGAAGTACATTGTTTCCTCCTTTTAAAAAGATTTTGCTACACTCAGGCTTGGTCTAACACGCGTTTAAACCGATTTTAGCAGCGTTTAAACCGATTTTAATGCTTACTCTCGTCCCACCTATTAGGCCCTATATCGATATAAAGGGCTCTTTAAATCGGTCTGTACTCTCCTCGACGGAGAGGAGTAGCGCTAAAATCGGTATTACAATATCGGATTAGGGTAGTGTGGCCGCAAATCAATGATATTGGGCTCCGGCAGTATCCCACAGTGCACCACTGTGACCGCTCTGGACAGCAATCTGAACTCGGATGCACTGGCCAGGTATAACAGAAAAAGCCCGCGAACTTTTGAATTTCATTTCCTGTTTGGCCCGTGTGGACGTCTGATCAGCACGGTGGAACACAGAGTTATCAGCACAGGTAGCAATGCAGTCTCCTGAGAATCGAAAAGAGCTCCGCATGGACGCAGGGAGGTACTGGATCTGTCGCTATATGGGAGATCGTGCTAACAGAACTCCGTTCCAAAGAGAAAGAAAATATTTGAAAAATTTCCAAGGCTATGTGGAGTGAGGCCACAGCAGGGCTCAGTGCAGTGCAGAGTGAAAGTAAGGAGCTCAGACAAGCCTACCCGAAAACCAAAGCAGCAACGGAAGGTTCAGTTCAGGGCCGAAAACATGCCGCTTCTATGCTGAGCTCCATGCAATTTTAGGGGGCTGGCGCCCCCCTACCCCGCCCTTGTCCGTGGATTCCGAGGTGGGGTGTAATCTCAACCATGGCTGAGGATTCTGCGGAGGGGAAGATGAGGAGGAGGAGGAGGAGGAGAGAGAGAGGACGACCTTGCAGCAAGCACACAGCATCGTTAGCCCAAACGCAGGAGCTTTTGTGACCCAGACAGATTACCCTCCCACGCCTCCCAGATGGCCCAGACAGTGAAGCCATGGAAGCGACTCTGGTGAGTGTACCTTTGTAAATATAAACATGGTTTATAGCAAGCGTTTTTTAAATGATTTTTTGCATGAGGGCTGGATGCATTCGGCGACAGTAGTTAATGGAAAGTTTGTTAACATGTCTTGGATGGAGCAGAAAATCCTCCAGGGACATCTCCAGTGAAGCGCTCCTGGATACTCAAAAAGCTTTTGCAGAAGGTTCTGGGCAAGGCAGCCTTGTTCTGTCCACCATGGTAGGACACTTTACACGCCATGCATGTAGCAAGTAATCGGGTATCATTGCATGACAAAGCATTGCTGCGTATGTCCCTGTGATTGCTGGCTTCAAGAAACACATTCTTTATCTCACTCTGTTTCCTCAAGCAGAGTGATATCGTTCATGGTAACCTGGCTGAATTCAGGAATTTAATTAAGGGACAGAGATGGCCATTTTCCTACTGGGCTGTTGCTTAAAAGAAATCCTTCCTTACACATAGCCAAGCGGGGGAGAGGAGGAAGGATAGTGCTGAGCTTTTTGCGTTTGGCTAGCAGGAATCTTCCAAGCAACCGCCACGCGGTGGAGGAGAAAGGGGGGTGTTAGCAGTGTCTTCCTGATCCAGCCATGGCTGGGGGGGTAAAACATCATCTAGAGATTGGATGGGGGGGGGTGGCTTCTTGCTGCTATGTTAACAGGAAGAAGCATCATTCTCGGTCTAGTTTATGGAAGGCTGGAGAAGCCGAAGGACAATGGCTACCATGGCCGCATGCAAGCTGAATTCTGATGCCTGGACTGCGTCTCGTGAGATCTGTAACACCAGCCGCAGGATTCAATATTAAGATGCAAATGGACCTTGTACTGAAATCACATGTTTGCTGGTAAGGTAAATAGTGTTGTTCACTGTGAAATAGTATCACATTGTTCTGTAAGATATCTTTTTTAAATACTTCTCTCTTTTTTTCCTCCCTCAATGCAGCTGACATTTTCAAGTCTCCCTACTCCATCGCCCGGCTGTCTTAGATACAGGCGGAGAAGAAGAGGCGGAGAGTAAAATGTTCTCGGAATCATGGAAGTAACCCGCAATGAAAGAGTCACTGAATGAGTGGAAGACTTGGTAGCAAGTACAGAAAGATGCCAGTGACGTGAGGACAGGAGGCGCAAGTGTGGTAGGAGAGATGCTCGAAATGAGAAGGTGGCGGCGGAAGATCAGAGGTGGGCAGGAAGATCAGCGGGTGGCGGGATGCACATGCTGAAGCTGGCTATCAATGAATATCCTCTGACATCTGTGTGGTCTTCAGGAAGAAGGCGGGGTCACAGAGTGCTGCTGCAGCCCTGTGTAAACACCCTCTCACACTCACCATGTTCATATCTTCCTCACCTGTGTGTAACGCTGTTGGGGAAGGCTTCATGCACGCCGCGCTCCACTCACCGTGGATCAGTCCAACCAAAGGTTTAACATTGAATGTGTTTAATGGCCTTTTCCTTCCCTCTAGTTTCCTCCTAGAACCACACCTGGGTTACCCTTGGTTCAGTCTTGCCTCTCTTTATAATTATTTTTAATAATGAATACATGATTTTTAATGTAGTGACTTTTTTCCTTAAGCAAGCTGTGATTTGAAGGGGAAGTGGGTTGGGCCTTGCTTCAAGGGAATGACTTTTATAAGAATACATGATTTTAACACGTAGTGACTTTATTTCTTAAGCAAGCTGAATCGAAGGGAGAGAGTGGGTTTGCTCTACATAAAAGGGGGTCGGTCACTGAAGGGGAAACCAAACCACAGCCGCACACAGTACCCTGGCCTGTGTGAATTGTTTTCAGCTTCTCTGATGCACCGCTTCGTGTAGTTCTACTTAATCGCCTTTCTGTGTGTCTGGCTGCATGTAATCAAGCGGCCAGGTGATTGCCTCAGCCTCCCACCCGCCATAAGGTCTCCCCTTACTCTCACGATATGTGGCAGCGCACAGCAAGCAGCACATAACAAAGGGACATTAGTTTGGCTAAGGTCTGAGCGGATATATGTGCGCCAGCGTGCCTTATAAACGGCAACAATGCACTTCTACCACCATGTGCACTTGCTCAGCCTGTAGTTGAACAGTCCTGACGCGCTCATCCGTGCCTGTGTATGGGCTTCATGAGCCCCTGGCATCAAGGGTATGCTGGGTCACCACGGTACTGTAGAGGCATTTCAACATCCCAACTGTTTATTTTCTGTGGCTGGGAGTAATTCCCTGCTGCAGCAGTTTAAACAGAGCAGTGCATTCTGAAGACAGCGAGCGTCCATGAACCCTTCCTTTGGCCTCCCTGTAGGTGTTGGGTGAAACGTCCTTGTATCCACCAGTGCTTGCAGCCCCCGAAAAGTACCCCTTGCGGTTAATGTACTGGGTACCCGGGATAGGGATATGTGTTTCCGTCTATCGCCCCCCCACAGTTAGGATCCATTGCAGCAAAGCCATCCTAGACTGCATGTTCCAGAGTCACAACCTTCATAGCAGCAGCATATGATTGCTTTGGCTACTTCATCACAGCAGCCCCCACAGTAGATTTTCCACTCCAATTGATCCCGACTGACGGTAGCTGTCTGGCGTTGCAGCCATTCCAGAGGGTTTGCCACTCGCTTCTCCATTGTGAGGCTGCTCTTCTTGGTATTATGGCGTTTCGGCAGGGAAAGCAATGCACAAGTTCAAAGAAGTGCCCTTCACGTGCGAACGTTCCGAGCCTGGGAATCGTCCCACACCTTGCCAACTATGCAGTCCACCGGTCTGTGCCTGTTTCCCGGCCCAAAATCGGCGCTCAATGGTGAACTGCCCCATTACCAGCAGGATCTCCAGATGCCGGCCCGCTGTTTGGAAATTCTGTATTCCATGTCCTCATCATTCTTGTCGCCGCGCTGCCTGTAGCCGCCGACTTCCTTCCTACGGTTGCAGGTCCCGTTCAGCATGACTGCACGAGAATGCGGCGAGCCTGTTTACAACGTCCACGATGTTGGTATTGATCTGAGCAGGTCCATGCTTGCTGTGCTATGGCGTTTGCACAGTTCACCAGGAAAAAAGGCGCGAAATCGTGTTTCTGCTGCTTTCACGAAGGGCGGGGTGAGGTTGTACCCACAACACCCGCGACAATGGTTTTTGCCCATCGGCACTGGGCTTCTACCCAGAATCCAGGGGCGGGGAGACTGCGCAACTATGGGATAGCTACGAGTAGCTACCACAGAAGCAACACTCAGAAATCAATGCTAGCCTCGGACCATGGACGCACCACCATCGATTAATGTGCTTAGTTGGCCGCATGCACTTAATTTTTATACAATCTATTTACAAACTGGTTTATGTAAATCGAATATCCGTAGTGTAGACGTTACCTCAGACTCCAGCTTCGCGAGTTGGGGAAGTATTGCCTGAGAGCCGCGGGGTGTATGTAAGTGTCCCAGGTAACTGGGTGGGGGCTCGAGCCGGTTATGCATTCTGTTATCGAAACGGAACCCCTGGATACTGAACCCGGCCCTTGTTGCTGCCAACCCAAAGGGGCAGAAGGGTTACATGTGGTCCCTGCCTTGCGCTGCTGCAGGCAGTTAACTGACGCTGTGTGACCAACCTCCACTCAGTTCCTTCTCTACCGCCCTTGGCTGGGAGTTGGAGCAATCAGCAGCACCTTGCTACTTTGTAGTTAATTAGTTGCAGTCAGTTACTTACTTTTCTTATTATTAGCTACTTAGCTTGTTTCCCTTTTCTTTTCTCTTTTCTCCTTGGTTTAAAAAAAAATCTTCACAGCCAGGAACTTCAGAAAAACATCTGTTTTGGGGGCAAAAGCCCCCCCCCCCCCATGGGAATGGCTGGTTTCCCAGGCTTTCAGCGCCTTTCCTCCATGCTCACAGTGCCTGTCCCTGACAGCCACAGTTGGTGTTTGCTGCCTGGGCGAAGCAGGCATGCCACAAAGTGTTGCATTTCTTCAGGCTCATGGTCAGAATGGCACAGAATGGAAAGATCTCTCCCCACACAGACTTCGCCAACTGCGGCTTCGGACAGGGGTCCTGTCTCCAACCCCACGTCTGAGTGCCCTCCTGGGCATTGCTCGAGGAAGCACCTGGGTCCCTGCCACAAGAATCAGCAAAAAAAGAAAAAAGCCTTCCTGTGGATAATAATAGCACTGGCTGCTGTCAGCAGCCAGGAGCAGGGGTAGCTGAGAGCTCCAGCACCGCTACAGAAAGAGACTTTGCAGAGGACAGCTCCAGCGCGGGCACTGAGGGGAGGTTGGAACCCCGTGCCTCCATGCCACAAGAGCTGGCTCTGAAACAGACAATATGGGGAAATCAAAATCCATGCCTCCGCACCGCAATCTACAAATGATGGCACACCACTGCTACAAAAGGTGGCTTCTTCAAAGGCATGCCTGACACGCACAGAGGCGCAGCCAACAGCACCACCTTCTCCTCCGCCCTGGCACTGACAAGGAGGCAGCCACAAGGGCCAATCAAACCAGCCCAGCAGCAGTTCCTCAGATAGAGGGTTCTGGTATTCGGCTCTGCCCCGACCCCACTATCCACGGTAACAATATGAGAATGATACCCTCGGCACCAAGTCTCTCTGCATCCCCAACACCACCCACTATCTCGCTCCTTATTTGAAAGAGGATGATGAGGAAGAACAGAGAGCTATTCCCTCACTGGCTCCTATCTATCAGGACTCAGTCAACCCAGGAGTCTCTCCTGGGGCATATTATGCTGTCCCCAGGTACTTACAGTGATATGGGGACCCCCTATGCTGCTCCCATCCCAATGGGCATACTGGAATCCATGAGTCATATGCCCCACACAAGGGGCATCACCTACCTACTTGCCATCATTGTCCACAGAGGACACCTTTAAGCCTTCTCTCCCTAATATAGGGGATGATTTCAAACTCTTCCATGGCTAATTTGAGAGGGTGGCTCTCTCTGGACTTCTCCCTCAAGGAGGTTCCCATGATACACCATGGAGTAGTGGACTTTTTGCATACATCCACTTTGTTTAAAAAAAATTGCCCTTCACATGAATGAGGCACTGATGGACCCTGTAAGGGTCATTCTGTGGATCCTGGTGGCTGCTCCTCCAGCCGGCGGGAGGTCCGACAGGAGGTGTGTACCAACAAAGGGCGCAGAGTTCACACCCAGCGCCTAATTTCTTAGTGATAAACGCAGTCCAGTGACGTGGCATGCAACAACAACCCAGAAACATAACTCATGATAAGGACTGGAAAAGACTTGATCAGTTTTGGCAATGAGGCTTACTCCTTGGCTACATCTCACCTCCACCTAGCCACCTATGCAACATTACTAATAAAATACAACAATACAGACTACCCAAAAATATCCGAATTGATTAATTTCATTGCCAAGAACATGGAAGAACAATTCACAGCACTTGATTCTGAGGATAGGGCTGCAACATCTGTGTCAACGGTGGTTGTACTGAGAAGGGCCTCATGGCTCTATCTTTCTGGCTTCCCCAAAGAGGTGCAATCCATGGTGGAACACTTGCCACCCCAAATTATTTGCGAAAAAGACAGACGATTCACTTCACCCACTCATGGACTCATGAGCGACTCTCCGATCCTTGGAAACCTATAACCCCCAACCAAGAAGAAACTGAGGAATTACTTTACATCCCAACAATACCATTGTATTCACAACAAAAGCGGTGATTTGATTCATAGGGGTCGCAGACACAGGCCCTGAGGGGACAACAATCTACTTCTCAAGTTGCTGCATCCCAACCATCAACCTCCCCAAACAAGAACTCTGGTGGATGGAGACTAGTACTCGACCTCCGATAATTCAACAAGTTAGTCAGAAACATAACGATTCAAGATGATCACTCCATACACTATAAGTGAATGCCTGCAAAAAGCGTCAACCCAGGAGGCAGCACTGCAAGCCACCGAACAGGAGGTAACCCTCTTCACGAATCTGGGCTTCCTAATAAATACCGACCAGCCTACTCTAACAACTGTGCAAGAGCTGGACATCATTGGGGCCCATCTCAACTCTATCGAAGCCGTAGCCTCACTACTGAGACAACGTTCTCTCACTATCACCAGCCTCGTACTCACTGCGCAAAACAGCCCAGAGGTATCTGCCAAGACTTGCCCCCAACTCCTTGACCACATGGCAGCCACAATATTTGCTGTCAGACACACCAGATTAAACATCCATTGCCTACAAAGAAGGCTACCTATCAGCTTTGTTCCACACAGGCACAGCATAAACAAGCATCCCACGATATCAGGCAAAATAAAGGACCCCCTTCTCTGATGGGCAAAACCGACCAACGTATGAATGGGGGCACCCTTCATTCAGACCACAAATGCCTCACCCCTGGGATGTGGAGCACACCTCCAGCCACATTCTGTATAGGGCCACTGGTCCCCTGCAGAATCCCTTCAAGATATAAACCTATTGGAACTTCAAGCTGTCCACAATGCTTCCTCCCAATTCCTGCCACTCATCAAAGACAAGGCTATCTGAAGCCTTAGCTTGTATGTATTATATATACAGACAAGGGGGAGCACACTCACAGTACTTCTGTATGCAAAGCATAAAACCCTGATGATGGTCTATCGACACAATATCCACTCCACCACAGCAGATACATCAGCAGTCGAATTTCTCAGGATCATGAAGGGAGCTCGACAACACAGTATTCCTGCATGTATTTCAACACTGGGGGTTCCCCACAGTAGACCTTTTTACAACTGCACAAAATACCAAACACCCTTGTTTTCATTCTGGTGCAGATCTCGGTGTGCAGTCATTAGGCGATGCATTCCTCCTCAAGTGGAACGCTCCCCTTCACTATGCCTTCCCTCCTATTCCTCTCTTGAACTGAGTGATCCACAAGATCAAGCTGGATGGGCCACAGTAATTCTACTAGCATGGCCATGCCAAACCATGCTATCCTTACCCTCTCAGCATAACCGTATGTCCATGAATCACACTCCCACTTCTGTCTCACCCGTCGTCCCAGGACTCAGGCCATGTCCTGCGTCCACAGAAACTCCATCTCAGAGCATGGCTTCTGCATGGCTCACGGAACCTGAGCTGACCTGTTCAGAGGACATAAAAATATACTGTTACAGAGATAAACAGAAATGAACTATCACCCATACACCCTGAAGGGAGACGAGTTAAGGCCTGGTGTCAACTAAAACGGATGACTTCTATCCCATCCCAGGGACATTACCCTCTATACTGCGTTACCTATTAGAACTCAAATGGTCAGACCTATCCAAGAGTTCAATAAAAGTCCATCTATCTGCCATCACAACATTCAACTCTAAGGTGGATTGCCATCCCGTTTTTACCCATCTACTGACCCAGTGTTTCCTCAGAGGACTCAGTAATGCCTACCCTGAACTACGTGAGCCTACTACACCATGGGACCTGAACCTGGTCCTTCGTATCATCACCTCTTCCCTGTTTGAACCCGTGATGACATAATTGCTGCTACATCGTTCTATGAAAGTAGTATTTCTTGTGGCAATGACATCTGTCAGATGTGTGGGAGAACTGTGGGCTTTCATGCCAGAACCCCCATACATAGTGTTCTTTGAGGATAAAGCCTCCCTCAGACCACACCCCTAAACCCAGGGGTGAGCTGGAGCCAGTTCGCACTGGTTCGCAGGAACCGGTTGTTAAATTTAGAAGTGGTTTTAGAACCTCTTGTTAACTGGCTTCCCTGCGAGGGAAGCTTTGATGGGCTCTGGCCAGGAAGCGTGTAATTCCTCCTCCCGGCCGCCGGGGGGTGCTGCGCTGCACTACGGGAGCCATGTGGGCTGCCTCCTGGCCCTGTTGCTGCTGCTGCTCCCCCGACCTCTGGCCCTGGGGCTCCTGGTGCTACCTGGTGCATTCCCGGCTGCTCTGCTGGGCCTAGGCTGCTGCCAGCCCCTGTCTGCACTCCCTGCCCCTGTCTGCACCCGCTGCCTGCAGCCAGCCCCTGTCGCACCCCCTGCCTGCTGCCAGCCTATCTGCACCCCCAGCCCCTGTCGCACACGCTGCCCGCAGCCAGTCCCTGTCGCACCCCCTGCCTGCTGCCAGCCCGTCTGCACCCCCAGCCCCTGTCGCACCCGCTGCCCGCAGCCAGTCCCTGTCGCACCCCCTGCCTGCTGCCAGCCCGTCTGCACCCCCAGCCCTGTCGCACCGCTGCACCTGTCCTGCACCGCCCGCAGCCAGCCTCGTCGCACCCCTGCCTGCTGCCACCACGCCCCACATCAGCCCGCTACACCCCCTCCCGTCGCACCCTGCCCCACCAGCCCCTGTCGCACCCCCTGCCCGCTCCAGCCTGTTCGCACCCCTTGCCCTGCCTCGCCCACACCCACGTCAGCCTCATCTGCACCCCCTGCCCACAAGCCACCCTGTCACCCCCTGCCCCACGCTAGCCCCTGCACAGCCAGCCCGTCGCACCCACCCTAGCCCACAGCCACCCTGTTGCACCCCCTTCACCCAGCCCGTCTGCATCCCCCTGCCCAGTCACAGAGCCACCCGCGTCGCGCCCTTAAGCCAAAGCCAGCCCCTGCCCACAGCCGCCCCTGTCTGCACCGCCCCTGCCCCAGCCAGCCCTGCTCGCTAGCACCCTTAAGATAAGTCCTTCTGCATACCTGTAAACTTGCCCAAACCAGTATGCCCTGCCTCGTCCTTTGTCATTCAGTGTTTGAAACGCATCTAAAACAATGCATCTCCTCACCCTTTGGGGCGGAGCCAACAGACTTTTAGCCTGCTCCCCCTCTTGTGTAACTTTGCTTTGCCAACTAGAAATGAACACACCAAGTTGGCCCCGTACTACACACTTCTATATGTCATCAGAGGTACTTTAGCCCGCCATTCAGCAGGGAGAGGAAGAAAGAAAAAACGAATCCTGTGTAATCCTGTGACACCCCAATACCGAGCCTGATCCCTCGAACCTCCTCTCAGCTCAGTGTTTCAAACAGGTTTTCTAACGGTTCTGTCATATCATTGGTTGTATTAGTAAGTACGGGTTTATTACAATCTCCATCTGTTTATAAAATTGTTTAGAGATATTAGTCGTGTGTTAAAGTGTATTAACTCTATGCTAATCATATCGTCTCCCTACCCCTTGTAACTATCCCCAATAAAACTTTAAAAATTGATGAATTTAGTTTGTGTGTGAATTTGCATCGTGACCCATACTCTCCTTGCATCTCTACCTAATTATTCTCGTGCCTATGGAGCCTGGAAATAACAGGCCCTGCATCTTTTGTCCCTGCGAATACATGGCAATACCCGTGCGCCCCTGCCCGCACCAGCCTGTTGCACCCCTGCTGCACCAGCCCCTGTCGCGCCCCAGCTTCACCGCCTTTCGCACCCCCTGCCCCTGTCTGCACCCGCCCTAGAGCCCTGTCCGTACTGCCTGCCCACGCCAGCCTTCTTCCCCCTGCCCACTGCCAGCCCCTGCCCATAGCCAGCCCGTCTGCACCCCCCTGCCCACAGCCAGCCCCTATCTGCACCCCCTGCACACAGCCAGTTTCTGTCGCACCCCTGCTTGCAGCCAGCCCCTGCCCACAGCCAGCCCCTGTCTGCACCCCCTGCCCGCAGCCACCCCCTGCCCACAGCCAGCCCCTGTCTGCACCCCCTGCCCACAGCCAGCCCGTGTCGCACTCCCTGCCTCCAGCTAGCCCTCCTCCACGCCCCTGTCTTCAGCCAGCCCCATGTCCACTGGTGCCCTGCAGTTCTCAGGGCAGTAACCCTGCACACCTGCTTCAATGAGGAGGGGCAGGGAGCAGCTGGGATGCACACATGTGCACACCCTAGGGTGACGAGACAGCAAGTGTGAAAACTTGGGACAGGGGGTGGGGGGTAATAGGAGCCTATATAAGAAAAAGGCCCAAAAATCGAGACTGCCCCTATAAAATTGGGACATCTGGTCACCCTAGCACACCCCAAGGGAGTAGCGGGGACCCACATATGTGAAACAGAGCTCATTTCTAGTTCAGGCCCATCTTTTTAAAAAAGAACTTTAGGTAGGGTTAACATACATCCGTATTTTACTGGAGATGTCAGGCTTTTTGGTTCTTAAATTGCTATCCGGGCGGAATTCCTCCAGGGAAAATTCCTCCTGGGAAAATACGAACATATGGTAACCCTATTGGTACAAAAAATACATACCGTGCCACATCCCTTAAATCAGAACTTTTTATAGGGAACCGGTTGTTAAGATTTTAGCAGCTCATCACTGCCTAAACCAGATAGAACACATTACACACTTCATAATCTTGGTGTTCAGAGGGCATTGGCTTCTTACATAGGTAGGACTAAACCATCCCATAAATCACCCAGACTGTTTCTATCCATCACTGAATGCTCCCAAAGGAGCACTATCTATAAACAAAGACTTTTCAAGTAGATCCATAATTGCTGCCATCAGTGCGACTGCCAATCCCTTGTGTGGGATGTGAGCGAATCCCCTAGAACCTTATCTGCCTCCACGGCTTCCCTACACAATGTATCTATCATGGATATTTGTAGAGTTGCTACCTGGGCCTCAGCCCATACCTTTAGACAATACAATTATGCGTTAAAGGAACAGGCAACACCTGATACCTTCTTCGAATGCTCTGCACTATTGGAGGTCATGACTTCAAGTCCGAAGCCCCTCCTTTCATCGGAGGGCACTGCTCTGAAGTCACATAAAGTGGAGCACCCACAGGGTCAGCACTTGAAGAAGAAGAGAAGTTTACTCATCTTGTGCAGTAACTGAGGTTCTTCGAGATGTGTGTCCCTGTGGGTGCTCCAATACTTTCCTTCCTCCTCTCTACTTCGGAGTTTCCTTATTAGGGCTTGGCTACACTGGAGAGTTGCAGCGCTGGTGATGGGGTTACAGTGCTGCAACTCACTCTGTGTCCACACCTGCAAAACACAGCCAGCGCTGCAACTCCCTGGCTGCAGCGCTGGCTGTACACCCGGTCTGCTTGGGGTGTAGCGATTCCAGCGCTGGTGATGCAGCGCTGCTCATCAAGTGTGGCCACCGAAAGCACTGTTATTGGCCTCCAGGGTATTAGGAGGTATCCCAGCATACCTTTTCAGCACCCTGCTCACGGTTTCACGATCTCCACTGCGCTGGGCTCAGTGACCCGCCCTTTAATCCCGGGAATTTTAAAATCCCTTCCTGTTTGGCTCAGCAGGTGTGGAGTGCAATCAATCAATCAACAGTCACTGACCATGCCTTCACGCCCAAATGAAGCCCCAGCATGGAACACTTCCGAGTGCCAGGACTCATCAGTGTTTGGGGTGGGAAGCTGTGCAGTCACGCTGCAGCTCCGCCATAGAAATTATGATACCTATGGCCAGATATCAAAGTCCATGCTGCAAGGGACCATGAATGGGACGCAGTGGCAGTGCAGGTTAAAGTAAAGGAGATGCGGATGCCTATTGCAAAGCCCGCGAGGAAACCGCCGCCTCAGTGCTGCCCACGACTGCTGTTTTACAAGGAGCTGGCGATTTTGTGTGACCCATGCCAATCGAGGCCACGGACAGTTCAGAGCAGGAGAGGAGGGGGGGTGTAGGGAAGACCGGAGTGAGGCTACTGAGGATGGGGGAGAACACCCTGAGTCCCAGGAGCATCCAGCCAGGGAAGGGGCTCTTCTCAAGCCAGGAGGAAGCTAGCCAGTCGCAGCAGCTGGAACTTGTTGGTGAGAGAACCAGGAGGCGGGCTCCGGTAAGCAGCTTTTATTTTAGATGGAAAGTTTTGGAGAGGAGGGGGGGGTTATGGCTGCTGCATGCATGCCTAGTGTGGAATAGCCTTGATGTGGTCTATCACGTTGCGGTAATTGGCTCTGTAATCTCTTCCAAAGTTTCAGCCAGAGCATGGCAATGCGCTTGCGCAAGTTTAGGGAGAGCCACGTGTCCTGTCCAGTCAGGCTAACGCATCTGCGCCACTGTGCGTGAGGGGTGGGGGGCCATGCTGCACAGGCAAGCTGCATGGGACCAGGGCGGATCCACATTGCTGTAGAAGACCCTCCGCTCTTCCCAGGTAACCGCCAGCAGCGAGATATCTGGCAGGATAAAATCTGTGGAAAATGTAGGATAGTGGTTCAGTGCAGGTCCCCCCGCGCTCTCTGCTTTCCCAATGCACAGAAGACCCAGTGAGCCCTGACTCAAGCAGCTCCCTTCCCAGGTGAGTCCGGCAGAAACACTGATTCCAGGAGTAACTGCTGTGGTAATTGTGGGGATGGTGTTCAGTGCACTTTCCCCAGCGCTATCTGCTTTCCCAATGCCACAGAACCCCGTGAGCCCTGCTCAAGCAGCTCCCCTTCCCCAGGTGAGTCCGCGGCAGAAACATGGATTCATTAATCACTCATTCCCCATTACTCACCATGTCTTCACTACTGGGCCTCTCTGTGCTATGTTTGCTATGTGTAAATGATGCTACAAATAGTCTACAAACTCCTTCACTGTGATTATAACATGCAGCCTCTGTAATAAATGTTTCTATTCTTTTTTTTAGTGTCCTTGATCCTCTGGCCCTATCACAGCCTGCTAAAAGACTACAGAAACTTGAGGAGGAAACCAAGGAAAAGCAAAGATTTGGTGAAAGCAGTTATGAATCAGTATGCCAGAGAGAATAAGAGGCTGTAGGACCTGAGAGAGAAAATGCCTCAGTGGAGGGAACCACAAGGAGGAGAGAATTGGCTACCAAGAAAAGCACAAGCAGCTGATAAACCTCCTGGCGTGCCAAATGGACTGTATGCAGTCACTGGTAGCCATGCAGGCAGATCACTACGTGCTAACCCCTCACACCCAAAACTCTCTTCCTTGTGCCCTGGTTGCTCAAACCCCTTCTCCAGCATCCTGGTTCTTACACCCCTAGCTGCCCCCAACACCTGTACGTTCACCTACCAGCCTGAGAACTACGACCCTTAACCTATGCACTCAACCCCCATCACCATGCAGCATATTAATCCTGAAGTGCAGTAGGCATTGTACAGCACTCCAGGAGGACATATTCAAACCTCGACTGTACAGTTCAGCACCCTACCCCCCTGCCTTTTAGTCTGTAATTTTGAATAAATGATTTCTTGGCTTTAAAACAGTTTTATTATTGCAGAAGTGAACATATGTACCCCAAGGGAAAAAACAGGCGCTGCAATCATTGTACCACTGCACTTCACTTCGTGCAAGGTACCAAACATTACTGTTGGCTTTCAGCCTCAAATTGCTCTCTTAAAGGCATCCCTATCCTTGTAGCCCTGTGCTGGGCCTCTCTATACCCTGCTCTCTGCTGTGCAAATTCAGCCTCCAGGTGTTGACCTCGGAGGTCCATTCCACACTGAATGTTTCACCCTTCTCCTTCACAAATATTATGGAGGGTACAGCACGCGGATATAACCGCAGGGATGCTGCTTTCCCAAGTCTAGCTTCCCATACAGAGATCTCCAGCACCCTTTTAAACGGCCAAAGCACACTCACAGTCATTCTGCACCAGCTCAGCCTGTAGTGAACCGGTCTTTGATCCTGTCAAGCTTCTGTATACGGTTTCATGAGCCATGGCATTAACGGGTCAGCGGGGTCTCCAGGATCACAATGGCATTTCGATGTCCCTACTGTGATCTTCAGTCTGAGAAAAAGGCCATTCCAAAAGATGCGTGCACCATGCACCTTTCCAGGCCATCCTGTGTAAATGTCAATGAAACGCCCACGGTGATCCACAGCGCTTGGAGAACACAGAGAAATACCCCTTCTGATTAATGTACTCAGATGCCAGGTGGGGTGGTGCCAGAATAGGAATATGCGTCCCATCTATCGCCCTCCACAGTTAGGGAAACCATTTGTGCAAAGCCATCCAGAATGTCCTGCACATTCTCCAGAGTCACGGTTCTTCTTAGCAGAATGCGATTAATGGCCCTGCAAACTTGCATCAACACGATTCCAATGGTCGACTTTCCACTCCAAACTGGTTCGCGACCGATTGGTAGTTGTCCGGAGTTGCCATCTTCCAGATTGCAATAGCCACCTGCTTCTCCACTGACAGGGCAGCTCTCAATCTCATGTCCTTGCGCGCAGGGTTGGGGCGAGGTCAGAACACAGTTCCATGAAAGTGGCTTTCTCATCTGAAAGTTCTGCAGCCATGCTCGCCATCCCAGACTTGCAGGCGATGTGATCCATCACCAGTGCTTGTTTCCTGAGTCCAAAGGTGGCGTTCCACGGTGCTGAGCACGTCCGTTACTGCCACAAGCAATTTAATTGTCACACGCATCAGGTGAATCGATATCATCGTCGGACTCCTCACTGCACTTCAGAGCTGAAGGAATAGCTCAACTGCCAAACGTGATTTGCTGCGACATTCATCAGCAAAATCCTCAGTAAGCTCGGGCTCCATTTCTAACAGAAATCGCGCTGCAGACTCACAATGGCGCCAAAACTGTTGGGAATGTGTAGCGATGCACCACAGGGTGTTAGGACAGGAAGCGGAATGACCTGCCCATCCCGTCCACACCACCGGCGCCAAATGGGATGAGGTGCTCCGTGGGATAGCTGCCGACATGCACCACTCCCAACAGCGCTGCAAATGCTGCAAATGGGGCCACACTGCAGCGCTGGTAGCTGCCAGTGGCCACACTGCGCATTTCCCTACACAGCTTGTAACGAAGACAGCTGTAATCCCGCGCTGTACAAATGTAAGTGTAGCCATACCTTAGTATCTGCAGTTAGAGAGAACTGAGTGAAGTTAGTTGCACAGCACGGTTAACTGCCTGCAGCCGTGCGAGGCAGGGACCACATATGTGTGTCCCACCGGGCACTGCTACCAAAAGTCTTTGACTACTAGCAAGGGGCACACGAACACCTAAGTGGAGCACCCACAGGGACACACATCTCAAGAACCTCAGCTACTGTACAAGGTGAGTACTTCTTTTTCTCCCTCTGGATCCCTGGGCTCTGTGGGGGAGAGAATGGCTGTCTGGGCTGGGTTGAATGACCAGATGTCCCGATTTAAGGAACAGTCCCGATATTGAGCTTTGTCTTATATGGTGCCCAGTTTTTCATACCATGCTGTCTCTGTCATTCTATGTGGGGGTTGGGGGGGGGGGGGGGAGCAGCTGGGCTCCGGGCATAGAGGGTGCAGGTGTCCTGGCCAGGGGGGCCCCACGGCTGGTGGGCTCTGGGGGAGAGGGGGTATCTGGGCCAGGGCACCCTGAAACTAGGCTATGGGGGGGTTGGGTTTATTGGTTGGGGGTGCACCATGGCTGGGCTCTGGGGGGGAGGAGTTATGGGTGTCTGCCCCTGTCCCCCCGCAGCTGGGCTCTGGGGGCAGGGAAGGGGACAATGAAATAGGAACTGGGTTGTCATAAGGGTTTCTTTAACTCTCTACTCTCTACTCCTGTGTGTCTGTATTGTTACAGACATACTTGCTGGCAGGTATTTTGAAATAAATTACTAAAATAATTGAAACTGGTGTGATTATGTAGTGTTATTTAAAAAAATAAAATTTGCAGAATTTTTCAGAATTTTAAAATAGTGTGTGCAGAATTTTAATTTTTTTGGAGCAGACTGCCCCAAGAATAATCTAAGGGACAAGGTCTAGAGGACTTTCACTGTAACATGAACTTTGTAGTTCTCCTAGAGACTTGGATAATATTTTAATAGTTGAAGAAGCAATCTGATTTTCTTTTATTTATCAAGGCAAGGAGTTTCAGACTAGTGAAAAATCAAACAATTATATCTTTTAAAGAATCTTCAGATACCAGAAAAGAATGTACCGGTGCCCCCTGCCAATTGATACAAAAGGTAAAAGGACTATTTTCACTTCAGCTAAGTGGCTCTATGTAGGATCTACAGCATTTCGAAGGTACCAACTGTAAAATGAATAGAAACAGTTTTCCCCCAAATAGTATATTTTTGTCTTCTTTGTTAAAATAATTTTGACTCAAAAACAGATACAACACAAGCATCTAAAGAAAAACTCCTATGGTTGCTATTAAGTTGGCAGATATCTCATAAAACTATCCTGTTTATCTTTTATATTTGTCTTTTTCTAAAAAAATAATATAGCACAAAGCATTCCCAACATGATCCTTTTTAGATGACGATAACTTGCTATAATCTACCAGTCTACAGTTTAAGATATATATTTTAGAATTAATTAAAAATGATTGTAGCTCAATGCAAACTATTCACTCACCAACCCAAAGTTCCTGAACATTAAATAACTTATTTATGTAATGACAGCTTTTTTATATGCTAAGATTTAGTATACATTGATTGTTCATCATGGGGAAAGCCACATAAATACTGCTATTACATAACATAATTCAAAGCTAAGTCTCTAAGGCCACAGAAGGACTGAAAGTGTATTCACCTAAAGGGCCATCAAGAAATATTAGTCTGAGAAAGGGCCTAAAAGAAATGAAATAAACTGCTGTAAAAGGCAAAACAGTCTTCCAATCTGTTTATAAAAGAATCATCTCCCCTACTTACAGGTTCAAAGCTGTAAAATAGAGACCATGGAAATCTTGTTGGCTGATGCAAGGACAGGATCAGTATGTTCTAGTGCTATTGGATTGAAGGGAAGGAAATAAAACTCTGGGCAAAGCACCCATACCTCTCATGGAAAAAGTTTTAGAGCTAGTCAAATCTCCCCTGCTGCAGGGAAAACACATTCAGTCTTATGCTAAATATCACGATAAATATTATTAATCACAGCAGATATGACGTTTAAAGAGGGAACTTAAAATAACAATAAACAAAATAAGCGATCTGATCCATCAGATTGCATCTAGTTTGCAGTTTTTAAAACAAGTTGCCACATATTTCCTAATTACAACCCACAAGGGAACTTTTCCAGGAGCACCAGAAGAGTGATGTGAAATCAGTACTGGCGCTGGAAAATTCATCACAGCTTTACCATCGGCCATCTCACTTTCAGAATATCTCTAATGTTATAGTCAATGGGGGGAAAAACAAAACTATAGCCTTGACTATGATGGAGATCAAGAGAAAATATTTGACTTTTGGGGTAGACAGAAAGCACAGAAAGGAAGGACCTATTCCACAGAAGCCAGGTGGAGCTAAAGGGAGTGCCCTATCGCCTCACACCAGATTGGACCTGCCAGAGGGATGCATCAGCTCATGACAGCCTCTCCACTCAACTATGTAGACTAGCGCTCAACTAACTTTCTATTAGAGCCCCAAACTGGGCCTAGTAGCAGCCAAAAAAGCCACCAGGAGGTGGCAGCAGCACCTGCTGAAGCAGATAAAAGAGCAGGTTCCCCAAGCAAGG
The DNA here is from genome assembly GCF_003597395.2 of Chelonoidis abingdonii. Taxonomy (NCBI): domain Eukaryota; kingdom Metazoa; phylum Chordata; order Testudines; family Testudinidae; genus Chelonoidis; species Chelonoidis abingdonii. The sequence goes on along the minus strand of NC_133771.1, from coordinate 191,706,769 downwards.
TCATATTAGAGCCACATGGGCTACTAGAGCCTCAGGGTGACAGAGAAGGTGTTTTCACTGTAATGGATTGCTTCACTCTATTATGCCCACATTTCAAAAATCTATGCAAAAACTCATTCATGTGAGGTTGTAGTTCATGTAAATTGGGGTGTACAACATGCACCCTTCTTTACACCAAAAAAGCCTGATTCTGTACAGTACTGAGTACCTTCAACTCCCATGAAATCAGTTGTCAAAACGATGAAATACAGAAAAGTGTGGAAAGCATATAAGTTTCATAATGCCTGGAAACCGAGAGGAATGAATCCAAGTATCAGATTTATTTATTATTTTATGTTTTTAATAAAAGCACGAGAAAGCAATACTTCACAAAATAATATGTAGTACTCTCATCGAGGCTGTATGTATGTTAAAAACTATTGATCCTCTGGAAATGAGATATTACATTTACAATTTATGAAAGAATAAAAATATAGTTACCAAAATTTGCTATATTTGGTCTAGGAGAATAAATAAAGCAGAGGTTCATTGATATTCCCTAAATAAAGCAGAAGACACCTCCAGACCACTGTTTCCATAAGAGACAGCAGGTAGCTGCAGCAGTGAAGCAAGACTATAAAAGCTGGGGTGTTGTGATCTTTCAAGAAAGTCAGATCCCATCATTATCATTATTTTATTATTTGCATCCAGAGGGCTCAGTCAGGTTTGAAGTCAATTACAGTACTGCCAACTCCAATCATTCAAAAATCATGAGTCAGACCTCAAAAATCATGAGATTGGCTTTTAAATCTTACTCTTATTACAATGTTTAAAATGCAAGCCAGAAAAATAAACAAACAAAAAAACCACAAAGATTTCCAGTTCTAAAACACTTGCAAAGAGGATGTTTCTTACCAAAAAAGGAACATTATGTTTTAACTAACTTGTTCCTAAGTTACACTGAAATTGGTTAAAACAGAACAGTTCCATGGACAGAAAAACACCAAATAAACCAGACACCCACAATAAAAGAAATTGGGTGAGGGGGTTATATATGTTTTTACAATTTATATTGTTATGGTTGGAGCCACCAGGTGGTGCTTTTACACAGTTTTATAAGAACTTTGCCTTAGGTTGGGTGTTAGTAGTGTATAGCCTAGAAGAAAGGCCATATTCCTGTCAGTTTTCAGAGGCAGTTTCTTTTACAGAATGGGGGAGCTGTGGGAAATAGCAAATGAATTTGCTGTCTGCCCTAGCTCTGAGCTATACTATGAGTTTAGGTTGAATTTAGCAGCGTTAGATCTATTTAACCTTGCACCCTTCCACACGACGAAGCCGTTTTTGTTGACTTAAAGGGGTCTTAAAATTGATTTCTGTACTCTGCCATGACAAGGGGATTAGTGCTGAAATCGACATCACCAGGTCAAATTCGGAGGTAGTGTGAATACAATTCAATGGTATTGGCCTCCAGGAGTTATCCCAGAGTGCTCCATTGTGACTGCTCTGGATAGCACTCTCAACTCAGATGCACTGGCCAGGTAGACAGGAAAAGCCCTGTGAACTTTGAATTTCATTTCCTATTTGACCAGCGTGGCAAGCTGATCAGCACAGGTGACCATACAAAGCTCATCAGCAGACAGGGCCAGCTCCAGGCACCAGTGAAGGAAGCAGGTGCCTGAGGCAGCCAATAGAAAGGGGCAGCACTCTGTCCATTATTGGGGCAGCACGTCTGGGTCTTTGGCAGCACTTCGGCAGCAGCCCAAGTGCTCTGCTTTAGTTTTCAGCAGCAATTCGGCATCGGGTCCTTCACTCCATCTCTTCCACTTTGGCAGCAGCTCAGCTGGGTTTTTCTTTTTTTTTTTCTTCACCATTTGGGGCAGCAAAAAAGCTGGAGCTGGCCCTGTCAGCAGAGGTGACCATGGAGTCCCAGAATCGCAAAAGAGCTCCAGCATGGACTGAACAGGAGGTACTGGATCTGATCGCTGTATGGGGAGATGAATCCGTGCTTTCAGAACTCAGTTCCAAAAGATGAAATGCCAAAATATTTGAAAAAATCTCCAAGGGTATGAAGGACAGAGGCTATAACAGGGACCCACAGCAGTGTTGCATGAAACTTAAGGAGCTCAGGCAAGCCTACCAAAAAACCAAAGAGGCAAATGGCCACTCTGGGTCAGACCCCCAGACATGCCACTTCTATCATGAGCTGCATGCAGTTCTAGGAGTGCCCCTATAACTACCCCACCCCTGTATGTGGACTTCTGCAAGAGAGTCTGACACAACAGGGATGAAGATTTTGGGGATGAGAAAGATGATGATGAGGAGGAGGTTGAAGATAGCGCACAGCAGATAAGCAGAGAAACCATTCTTCCTGACATCCAGGAACTGTTTATCACCCTGGAGACATTACCCTCCCAACCCAGGCTCCTGTACCTTGAAGACGGAGAAGGCATCTCTGGTGAATGTACCTTTGTAAATATAATACATGGTTTAAAAGCAAGTGTGTTTAATGATTAATTTGCCCTGAAGACTTGGGATGTATTCGCAGCCAGTAAAGCTATTGGAATGCAGTCAAGCAACATCCATTCTTTATGTCTCTGTATTATCCTCAGGAGAGTGATATCATTCATGGTCACCAGGTTGAAATAGGGGAATTTTATTAAGGAACATTCAGAGGTGGCTGTTGCTGCAGGGCTGTGTGCCTATGGCTGAAAAGAAATCATCCCCTCTCTTAGCCATGCAGTGAGGGGAGGGTGAAGTGATCATCCCAGAGAATTGTGTGTGTGGGGGTTAGTTGGGTTTGTGCTGCATGTTAACCTGAAAACCTTATCCCCTCCTTTTAAATGGCCAACCCGCAGCTGCAAATCTTTCAATGCTACCACTATCATCTCCGTCCCATAGGCTAGCGCAGATAAGAAAGTGAAAAAAATGTAATCATGATGAAATGTTCTCTGAGCTCATGCAGTTCTCCCGCACTGAAAGAGCCCAGCAGAATGCATGGAGGCAAACATTGTCAGAGTCCAGGAAGGCACAAAATGAACACGAGGATAGGAGGGACGCACAAGATGAGAGGTGGCGGGATCAAGAGGAACGGTGGCGGGAGCATGATGAAAGGAGGCAGTAGACAATGCTGAGGCTACTGGAGGATCAAACTGATATGCTCCGGCATATGGCTGAGGTGCAGGAAAGGCAGCAGGAGCACAGACTGCCACTGCAGCCCCTGTGTAACCAACCACCCTCCTCCCCAAGTTCCATAGCCTCCTCACCCAGATGCCCAAGAATGTGGGCAGAGGGGGCCTCTGGGCACCCAACCACTCCACCCCAGAGGACTGCCCAAGCAACAGAAGGCTGGCATTCAATAAGTTTTGAAGTGCAGTGTGACCTTGTCCTTCCTTTCTCCCCTCCTCCACCACTCTACTCAGTGCTTCTCTCCTCCATCACCCCTCCCCGTCTACCTTTTCAGTTATCCCCCTATTTCTGTTACTAATTAATAAAGAATGCATGAGTTTGAAACAACCGTGACTTTATTGCTTCTGCAAGCAGTGATCGAAGGTGGGAGGGAAGAGTGGTTGTCTTACAGGGAAGTAGAGTGAACCAGGGGGGCGGGTTTTCATCAAGGAGAAACAAACAGAACTTTAACACCGTAGCCTGGCCAGTCATGAAGCTGGCTTTCAAAGCTTCGCTGATGCGCAGTGCACCCTGCTGCGCTCTTCTAACTGCCCTGGTGTCGGGCTGCACGTAATCAGCGGCCAGGCGATTTACCTCAACCTCCCACCCCACCATAAATGTCTCCCCCTTACTCTAACACATATTGTGGAGCACAAAGCAAGCAGTAATAATGATGGGAATATTGGTTTCACTGAGGTCTAACCAAGTCAGTAAACTGTGCCAGCATGCTTTTAAACATCCAAATGCACATTCTACCACCATTCTGCACTTGCTCAGCCTATAGTTGAACAGCTCCTGACTACTGTCCAGGATGCCTGTGTATGGCTTCATGAGCCATGGCATCAAGGTGTAGGCTGGGTCCCCAAGGATAACTATAGGCATTTTAACTTCCTCAACGGTTATTTTTTGGTCTGGGAAGTAAGTCCCTTGCTGCAGCCGTTCAGACAGACCAGAGTTCCTGAAGATGTGAGCGTCATGTACCTTTCCCGACCATCCCACATTGATGTTGGTGAAACATCCCTTGTGATCCACCAGTGCTTGCAGCACCATTGAAAAGTACCCCTTTCGGTTTATGTACTGGCTGCCTTGGTTCTCCAGTGCCAAGATAGGGATATGCATTCTGTCTAACGCCCCACCACAGTTAGGGAATCCCATTGCAGTAAAGCCATCCACTATGACCTGCACATTTCCCAGAGTCACTACCCTTGATAGTAGCAGCTCAGTGATTGTGTTGGCTACTTGGATCACAGCAGCTCCCACAGTAGATTTGCCCACTCCAAAAGATTCCCAACTGACAGGTGGCCGTCTGGCATTGCAAGCTTCCAGAGGGCTATTGCCACTCGCTTGAGAACTGTGAGGGCTGCTCTCATCTTGATATTCTTGTGCTTCAGGGCAGGGGAAAGCAAGTCACAAAGTTCCATTAAAGTGCCCTTACACATGCAAAAGTTTTGCAGCCACTGGGAATCATACGAGACCTGCAACACTATGCAGTCCCACCAGTCTGTGCTTGTTTCCCAAGCCCAGAATTGGGTGTTCCACAACATGAACCTGCCCCATTACCACCATGATGTCCAAATTGCCAGGGCCCATGCTTTGAGAGAAGTCTGTGTCCAAGTCCTCATCACTCTCGTCACCACGCTGCCATCGCCTCCTCGCCCGCTTTTGCAGGTTCTGGTGCTGCATATGCTGCAGGGTAATGCGCAAGGTGTTTACAGTGCTCGTAACTGCTGCGGTGATCTGAGCGGGCTCCCTGCTTGCCGTGGTATGGCATCTGCAGGAGAACAGAGTGGCAGCGGAAGCATGATGATGGTTTGCAGCCCTACTGCACCGTCTGCTGCCAGAGCAGGAGAGCAGAGTGGCAGCGGAAGTGTGACGATGGTTTTCAGCCCTATGGTACCATCTGCTGCCTGAGCAGGAGAACAGAGTGGCAGCAGAAGCATGATGATGGTTTTCAGTCCTATTGTACCATCTGCTGCCAGCAGCACCCAGGACACAACAGCGGTGGCTGAGTTGAGCAGGTTGCACGCTTGCCATGATATGATGTATGCGCAGAAAAAAGGCATGAAACGATTGTCTGCCATTGCTCTCACAGAGGAAGGGGCGACTGACAACATGTATCCAAAACCACCCGCAACAATGTTTTTGCCCCATCAGGGAGTGGGAGCTCAACCCAGAATTCCAGTGGGTGGCGGAGATTGTGGGAACTGTGGGATAGCTACCCACAGTGCAACTCTCTGAAAGTTGACATTAGCCTCAGTACTGTGGATGCACTCTGCTGACTTAATGCGACTTAATGCACTTAGTGGGGACACACGCAATCGACTATATAAAATCGCTTCCTAAAAAATCAACTTCTATAAATTCAATCTAATTTTGTAGTGTAGACATACCCATAATATCTCTAACTAGAGTCAATTTTTGGAGCACAGTTGCTCCCTGGGAACTAGGCATTAGTGTTTTGGTGGAGATTTTGGAAAGATGTTGCCTGCATGCTGTTTGAGGTTGCCTCTGTTTAAGGACTAGGTATAGTTTAAGATAAATAAGTTGCACTAAGAATTTACTCACACTGCTTCACTGATTTTTCCTCCAATGGGAAGCTAATCTGCAGGGCCCTAACATCTAATACCACTCAGAAGAAGGGCAACACATATCGATAAATTAAACGTTATGTTTATTTTCTGTACACTTTAACGGTGCAGCTACTGAATTCTTATTACATTCATTTGTATAAATATAAAAATAGCAAAAGCTGGACTATATGAAAAAAGTTACTATTTTAAAAATAAAGGTTTAAAATATTGTGGCCTTCTCATATTAAGCACTTTAAAATTGCATTGAAAGTTCATTTTCTGTTAGCTGGGCATATTAAAAAGAGGAAACAAGCCCTGTTTTGAACTGTCTCTGTTAATTTGCACAAAATCTCAGATGCGTCCAATAAAATAGATTTTAAAAAATTACTATTTTAAAAATAATGGTTTAAAATATTGTGGCCTTCTCATATTTAGCACTTTAAAATTGCATTGAAAGTTCATTTTCTGTTAGCTGGGCATATTAAAAAGAGGAAACAAGCCCTGTTTTGAACTGTCTCTGTTAACTTGTACAAAATCTCAGATGTGTCCAATAAAATAGATTTTAAAATGTATTAAATATTACAGCTGGTTGGAAAATGGTAAATACGTTTGTAAAATTTTTTCAAAAAAGTCATTTCCTTTTACTTTTAATTAAAAATATAAATTTTCTGATTTTAATTGCCCACAGAATATTTCAGTTTTTTGTTTCTGTGTTTTCTGTCTTTGTTTTATTTTTTTCTCCCTGGACCTCCTTTTCCTTTCTTTTTCCTTGCCTTTTACCATTTTTTTCCATTTTGCCCCAAAAAAAGAATTGAGAAGGGAAAAAGAAAAGGAGGGAAGGGAACTTAAAATATCAAAAACTGTAAAACTGTAATTTTTGGTTTTGAAAACCAATTTTTTTTGTTTTAGTTTTCCTTGAAATCAAAAACTCAGTTGATCTTTTTTTCCGTGAAAATTTTCAGTTTTGTAGAAAGGCCATTTTTTATTCAAAAAAAGTTTTGAATGACAAATTTTAACCAGTTATATAAAATGCATTATATGAAATGTGTTTCCAACCAGATGTTAGGTGGTTTCTTACATACAGCCCTAATCTTGCAGTCCTTTCATTCAACAGTCCCACTGAAGTCAGTTATTGTGTCCCTGGTCAAAGCAATCCTCAGCCAATAATATCCACTTTTTTGGCCGTGCTAGCTTCCTGCTCACCCACCCCAGAGGGGAGGCTGCATCTGCTTTCCACTACCATAAGTGCCCCACATTAAGAAAGAGTATCAGAGTTTTCTTGACTTCAGCTAAACTCATTTTCATGACATGGCAAGATCTGAGTGCCTACTGCCTGTGTTTTAACATCTCTGTAAGTGCACACCCTTGCAGTACATGTATTGTTACGTTCCAGACACAGAAGCTGAAAGAGCCAATATTTCATATTTGTCCAAGAATAAGGAATATAGAAAGCTGATAACAAAAATCACTCTAGAATTTTCAGGAGGTCAGAATGCAAGAGACAAAGTCAGATGTAAAAAAACCATATGGAATCTACATTCAGAATCTCATGTGAAATGTTCCCTGCTTTAACCTGAGAGGGTTGATAACTGAATTCTTTTGGTCTCAAATAAGCTGTCAGAATGAAAGGATATTCTCTACATAGTATTTCCTAAAAAATCATCCTACAGATCAATTTACACAACTCCTATGAGGATAACTGTAGACAAATAACTTGGGATAGTTAAGCATCTGACAGACATACTGGGAGAATATGGAAAATATTTTCACTGACTATAAGAAAGAGAGCTCTCACAATGTTAGCTAATACAAGTCAGTTAATTATTTTCCCTCTTCTATCTCTAAGCATATTACATCCTTTATCCTACCTTCTCCCTTTTCCTTTTTTTCTCACATTTATTGTCAGAACTAAGGCTACTTCCAATGAGCCAACTAATCATACCCTAACATTGAGAGTATGTCCACGCTATAGCAGGAGAGTGCTTCCCAGCTTGGGTAGACAGATATCTGCTAAGTCTGCTTGAGCTACCACTCTAAAAATAGCAGTGTTGATGGGGGTAGCATGGGTAGCAGTTAAGGCTTGCCACCTGAGTAAAACCCTGGACTCCAGGGTACTTATCTGGGTGGCTAGCCCAACCTGCTGTCCAAGCTACCCCCAGATATAAGGCTATTTTTAGCATGCTATCTCAAGCAGAGCTACCAAGTGTCTATTTACCCAAGCTGGGATGTATGCTTCTGGCTGCGGAGTAGACATTCCCTATATGGATTCACAATCAAGGGACAGACACTTGGATATCAGTGTTATACCCAGTATAAATACCTATAGATGTATAAATTAAGTGTGCATTTTGACATTTCTCTACAGTTGAATAGGTTTACATCACTTACCATATTCATAGAATCATAGAAGATTAGGGTTGGAAAAGACCTCAGGAGGTTATCTAGTCCAACCCCCTGCTCAGAGCAGGACCAGCACCAACTAAATCATCCCAGCCAGGGCTTTGTCAAGCCAGGCCTTAAAAACCTCTAAGGATGGAGATTCCACTACCTCCCTAGGTACCATTTTCCAGTACTTCACCACCCTCCTAGTGAAATAGTGTTTCCTAATATCCAACCTAGACCTCCCCCACTGCAACTTGAGACCATTGCTTCCTTGTTCTGCTATCTGCCACTACCTGAGAACACTGAAGCCTCCATCCCCTTTGGAATTCCCCGTCAGGTAGTTGAAGGCTTATCAAATACCCCCTTCTTCTGCAGACTAAATAAGCCCAGTTCCCTCAGCCTCTCCTCGTAAATCATGTGCCCCAGCCCTCTAATCATTTTCGTTACCCTCCTCTGGACTCTCTCCAATTTGTCCACATGCAATACTCCAGTTGTGGCCTCACCAGTGCCGAATAGTGGGGATAATCACTTCCTTCGATCTGCTGGCAATGCTCCTTTAATGCAGCCCAATATGCCATTAGCCTTCTTGGCAGCAAGGGCACACGGTTGACTCATATCCAGTTTCTCGTCACTGTGATCCCAAGATCCTTTTCTGCAGAACTGTTGCTTAGCCAGTAGGTGCCCAGCCTGTAGCGGTACATTGGATTCTTCCGTTCTAAGTGCAGGACTCTGCAGTTGTCCTTGCTGAGCTTCATCAGATTTCTTTTAGCCCAATCCTCCAATTTGTTTAGGTCACTCTGGACCGTATCCCTACCCTCCAGCATATCTACCACTCCCCTCAACTTAGTGTCATCCGCAGACTTGCTGAGGGTGCAATCTATCCCATCATCCAGATCATTAATAAAGATATTGAACAAAACTGGCCCCAGGACTGACCCCTGGGGCATTCTGCTTGATACTGGCTGCCAGCTAGACATCAAGCCATTGATCACTACCCGTTGAGCCTGACGATACAGCCAGCTTTCTGTCCACCTTATAGTCCATTCATCCAATCCATACTTTTTTAACTTGCTGGCAAGAATACTGTGGGAGACTGTATCAAAAACTTTGCTAAAGTCAAGATATATCATGTCCTTCGCTTTCCCCATATCCACAGAGCGAGTTATCTTATCATAGAAGGCAATCAGGTTGGTCAGGCATGACTTGCCCTTGGTGAATCCATGTTGACTGTTCCTGATTACCTCCCTCTCCTCCAAGTGCTTCAAAATGGTTTCCTTGAGGACCTGCTCCAAGATTTTTCCAAACTGAGGAGAGGTTGACCAGTCTGTAGTTCCCCAGTTTCTCCTTCTTCCCTTTTTTAAAGATGGGCACTATATTTGCCTTTTTCCAATCGTCTCGGACTGCCCTCATTCACCACAAGTTTTCAAAGATAATGACCAATGACTCTGCAATCACATCAGCCAATTCCCTCAGCACTCGACTATTGGCTGTTTTAGACTCAGCTTGGCAATATAGTTATGGCAAATTCCATACCTATATCACTGTGCATGTGCAGCAGGCTGAGAGAGAAATATAGCTGTGTGAAACTTGGATTACAGGATCTGAATCTACAGGAATCTTGCCTGAGTTCTGTTTTTGTAATGAACTTGGAACTCAGTTCCAAATTGTTCTATAGGCTTAGGCATGATTGAGAGAATCGATGCACAGTTTTAAGTGAATTTGGGAAGACTTACTGTTTGAAGACGTGAAATTCACTGTGAAATGGGAGTGATTTTTGACTGAGTTTCAATTTGAGCTGAAATTCAAAGTAAAATCTTAGGGAAAGTAAAGCCATTTGAACTGAAACCATAGAAGAGGTTCATATGAAATCCTGCTGCCTATGTAGGGTATTTATAATGGTCCCACTACTGTCATATATGAGAACCTCACAGTCTTTGGCTTTGTCTTCAGAACACCTCTGTGAAATAGGGAAGTACTACAATACCCATTTATTGAACCCAGGTGTCACAAGTCTAGTGTCCTAACCACTAGACCAGGGATTGGCAACCTTTGACACACGGCCCATCAGGGAAATCTGCTGGAGGACTGGGATGGTTTGTTTACCTGTAGCATCCACAGGTTTGGCCGATTGCACCTTCCACTGGCCGCAGTTTGCCATTCCAGGCCAATGGGGGCTGCAGGAAGTGGCGTGGGCCAAGTGATGTGCTGGCTGCCACTTCCTGCAGCCCCTATTGGCCTGGAACGGCGGCCAGTGGGAGCTGCAATCAGCCAAATCTGCAGATGCTGCAGGTAAACAAACCATCCTGGCCCACCAGCAGATTTCCCTGATGGGCTGCATGCCAAAGGTTGCTGATCTCTGCATTAGACAATCCTTCCTTTCTTACCAAGCCACACCCAGAAAGTTTCACAGAGCAGGTATGTTTGTTTAATATTTATATAATAGATTTTAAGATATACAAATCCAAGTCTCCAGGTACCCTTGCTATGTATAAAAAATGCACTGTGGCAAATTGCCAGCACTATTATGATGGGTCTCGCGCTTTCTCTTCTTTGAGGGGGGGTTCAGGGCACCATTTTTTGCCCCTAAATTGGAATATTAATTGCCCCACTAGTGTCCTAGAGGAGGGGAGTGGAGAGGGAGGGACCTGGGCCCACCCTCTACTCCAGGTCCCAGTCCAGGGGCCCTGAGGATAGTGGTAAACCACTTGAACTGACACTTCCTTCCCCTGGGCTACTTCCTTCTCCTGCCATTCAGCTTGTTGGGGGCTTCCTGCCCTTGCTCTGTACAACCCAGGTGCCCCTTTACCTAGGGTCTTGGACTTCTTAGCTCCCGCTCCTGCTCCCACACTGTCTGATTGAAGCAGGGGTTTTTTATCATGTGACTGGCTTCAGGTGCTCTAATTAATCTATAGCAAACTTTCTTCCCCTTACAGGGAATAAGGCTCCCTTCTAACCCTCTCCTGCTGCCCTCTGGCCATGCTGTATCATAATAATTATTCATATCTCCTTGCATTTCAAACTAGATGACTTCCAAATTTTCCAGACTAGAGTCAATATTGATGATATTATAAATAGTAAATTTTTCATGGTTGACTAATCTTTTGGTTTGCCTGCTAGTTTTAAAAATACAACACACCAAGTTTTCAATATCAGTAAGATTTTAGGATTGCAACAGTTTTCTCAGTTCAGAACCCTCTGATATGGGGTATAGCACATGGCATTGTCTCCTCCTTTCTGATTCTCTTTTCTATCCTACTTCATAATTAGCACACCGCTCTGAAACCATTTTTGAAACTAGTTTATTTTTAGTGCAGATGCAGACAGGACTGCAATGTTGGTAAAAGTTGCATGTCAGATAAATGAACTATAATGAAGATGATGTTGTTACTACTAAGCAGTTATTTGTTGCCCATTTCCATGGTATCCTTAAATGTAAAGACAATCCAGCAATATCCTTGAACTTGAATTAATATACTGAAATATGATCCAGTTTATGAAATTAAATGCTTATACATAATATGCTTTTTATATACAGATTTGCAGTTAGATGCTGCTAGAAATGTTTACAATTATATGATTCAATCATTTAAACTTGCAGTGTCATACTACAAATGTAGGATCATTGAGCAAGGTTCCTTTGAAGGTGATTATATTTATATTCTTAAATAGTTTTTGTCAATTTATATATACAATATTGTAATGTGTCATATTCAGATTTTTAAAAAAGGGATAACACATACAACTACAAAGGTTAAGCCCAGGTTATATCTCTATATCACATACATAGTTAATTAGTGAATACAATAAAGATTCTTGTCCAAAAAGAGAGAGGTTTTTATTTTTATAGCACAGTGGGTCAAATGGTAAACTACCTTTGATGAAACCTGACAAGTTGCCTTGTTAGGATCCATTAAAGTTGCCCTGTTGGCTTTCACTTTGTGTAGTGCCACCTGAATACAATTATAAAATCAAAGGCACTCCAGTGAAGGATGGACAGCAAATTCAGTAGGGGTAAGATGCATGGTAAACAGGGGAATTCAGACACACATCTCTTCTATATTGACCAATGATTAAAACATTAACATATATGTAGTCCTCCACTTCTGAGAATTCCAAGAAGCAGGATTGGCTGGCTTTCTGGATCTCTACCACAACAGTTTTAGGCAAATTAATGTCCCAGAAGACATAGAGCCAGATTATTAGCTGGTATGAATCAGCATAGCAACATTGTCTGCAACAGAGCTATGCTGATTTACACCAGGTGTGAACCTGGCTCTAAGAATTTTTCTTCATAGATAACCCAGGATTTTTCAGGGAATAATATAGCTGTTTGCACTTCTGGATGTTAACATGCCAGTTTCAGAGGTGCAAACTCATTCTGATATGCTTCTGTGATGGTGCTCAGGTAAGAGAAAAACAATAACTTGAACTTTATAAATGACTATTCCTAACATGTTCCAGAATTTGTTCCCTACCACTTGTCAGACAAGGTTGTAGTAATAGTGCTGCTTCTGTTGCCCTCTTGTTTTGTTTTGAGTGTAGGATTTCATAATTCCTCTCCACAGTGGAGTGTACAAGTTTAGGAGTTGGTATGGAGTTTTCTATGGCATGGACTCAAGATCAACATCATGTAGAATTTCCAGGATATGGCTATCTTGAACCTTGACTTGGTTCTCAGCTGCTTGCAGTTTTAATTAGCAAATTGTTATTTTTAATAAGTAATCTTGCAAGTTTGTTTCTTTAAGATCAGATTCTATATGGCTTATTCTCTCCTAATTTCTGGATCTCCATACTTTCGCCCGACAGGTTGTAATATGTCCGCTGGGCCTCTTTGTGCTTTTTCCAATGTTCTCGTACTATAGGGTTACTTGAGTTATTGCTCTCTCATCTGTGTCACGTGCTCAATGACATTCTTTTCCTGGGTTGGGTTGTTCTTCCCAATCTTCCTTGGCGATATCTAATATCCGCGCATGGGTGGTGTCCTAAGTAGTTCAAAGGGAGAGAAACCAGTGGATGCCTGGGGGACTTCCCGTATAGCAAACATTAGATACGGTAGAAGGTATCCCAGTCTTTTCCATCCTGTGCTACCACCTTCCAGATCATACTTTTAAGGGTACGATTAAACCGCTCGACCAGTCCATCTGTTTGTGGATGGTAGACTGAGGTCCGTATGGCCTGGATGCGGAGTAGGGCACATAAGTCCTTCATTAATTTTGACATGAAAGGGTTCCTTGGTCTGTCAGGATCTCCTTAGGGATGCCCACTCTGGCAAAAACCTGTAGTAGTTCTTTGCTATTGCCTTGGATATGGGGTTTCTTAAAGGAATGGCTTCTGGGATATGTGTGGCGTAGTCAAGGATGACTAGTACGTTTCGGTGGCCCCATGGCGATCTTTCCAGTGGCCCACTATGTCCATGGCTATCCTCTCGAAAGGGACTTCAATAATAGGCAAAGGTACTAATGGGCCCGCAAGTAAGGTCGGGGGCTATGCAACTGGCATTCAGGCAGGAGGCACAATAGCGCTGGACTTCTGCGTGCATATCCCTGGCAATAAAACCTTCTTAGGACTCTATCCAGTGTCTTGTCTACTCCTAGATGTCCCCCAAATAGATGATGTGAGCTAACTCTATACTGCCCTTGTGTGTTTTGCCGTGGGACTAAGAGCTTGCTCTACTTCTTCCCTCGTATTTGCTCTATCCTGTACAAGAGAATTGCGTTGAGCACATGATAATGGCCTTGGGCCTTTGATCTTTCCTTCCATAGGTAGCCATTTACTTTCCACTGCCTCCTCCCTCACATCTGCATATAGCAGATCATTGGCCTAATCCTGCCCGAAATTCTCACGTGCGGTACCGATCTGACCTAATTCTAGGGGGCCTATTTCTACTCTTCCCCTGGGTTGCTCCTACTTGGGCTAGGAACCGCCTCCGAGTCCTCCCTGCCTGAATTATCTCCTGCCTCCTGAATGGGTTCGCCTACCACAAGGGAAGTTTTTTGAGTTTCTGCTAGGGTCCTGGTCCTAATCTTTTATCTGCCCTCCTTTCCCGCCTAGACTTTTGGGGTTTCCCAGGAGATGAAAATAACTCTCAAGCAAATTTGCAAACATTGGAGTGAGGCTATCTGTAGTGCCTCCATCTCAGCCTGGGGGTTGCTACCCCCCCTGGCTCTATTGAGGTAAGTAAGCCCTCAAACCCAGGAAGTCCCTACTGATTAAGACAGGTAGGGAGCTTGGGGACCACGCCTGCAGTCACCTGGTAGTATCCCCTGGATCTCAATCCGTATCAGGTAGTTGGGGTAGAAATTCATGGTGCCATGAATGCACGTTAACCCTGTGTTTTTGGCCTGGGTTAATAGTGGGTCTCGCCCCACCAACTTCCCCGAGACCAGCGTGACAGCACTCCCAGAATCTATTAATGCTATGGTCTTAATACCATTCATTTTTACTGATCCTTGTATACCCATGTGAGGTCATTGTGACCCTCCCAGGCCGATTAGGCCACATTGTCCCGTAATTCCCCCAGATTACACTGCATAGGTTCTTCCCTGTTGGGGCATTGGGCTGCTATATGCCCAATTCCCCACACTCATAACAACCGCCCCTTATTCTGGTTGTCACCCTCTGCCTGGGGCTATTTGGTGCCGCCCTCACCTCTCTTCCCAAACCTCAGGTCCATTCTTGGCCTTGGCGGCCATTCCTCGGTGTCTTTCCTCCCTGTTACAATTCTCTGTAGTTCTCGACAGTCCTGGGGGCCTTGGTTTGGGGTTGGCTTCCTGGATTGCCATGTCTCCCCGCCTGGGGTCTGAACAGTTCACGGGCTGCCAGCTGTCTTTCCATGAGGGAGACAGACTCATCATAGGTGGAGGGTCATTCTGGCCAACCTAAGCCCTGGAGGCTGGTGGTAGCTCCCTCATATACTGGTCCAGTACAGGACCTCCATCATCTTCTCAGAGCTGAGGCCTCAGGGCGCAGCCATTTCTGGGTCAGGTGGATCAGGTCAAACATTGTGATCGGGGTGTCTTGTCCTCTGTATACTGCCACTCATGGAACCTCTGCGCTTGCCAATGCTGTCATTACTCCGATTGGACCAGGATCTCTGCCTTCAGCTGGGGGTAATCTGCTGCAGTCTCTGCGGCCATATCATAGTAGACCTTCTGGGCCTCCCCACACAGGAAATGGGCCGAGGATACCAGACCACTAATCTTGGGGCCAGGCCCTCCGCAGGCTGCTCTTTCAAAAGCCAGGAGGTATGCCTCCACATCATCCTCCCTGGGTCATTTTCTGCAGGCAATGGCTGGCCCGTACGGTCTGGGTCCCTTCACAGTTGCGGATCAGTTCCATAAGGGCCTTCATCTGAATTCACCAGGTCTTTCAGCCGGGCCCGGTCCTGGGCAGCTGACTCATCAACAGATGATTAGTCTCCTGCTGCATCTGAGTCGCCTCCTGTTGGGCGGTTGCTTGGATCCAGATAGCCTCTGCTGGGCCATGCGGTGGCTTGTATTAGGGCTTGACCGCGTCAATCCATCTTAAGGACGGGAGGGTTTTGGCTAACTGGTTTAAGTCCCAGATGCGCAAATCCCACTTGGGCTCACACCACGTGTGGCAAATTGCCAGGCACTATTTTGATGATGGGTCTCGCGCTTTCTCTTCTTTGAGGGGGGGTTCAGGGCACCATTTTTTGCCCCTAAATTGGAATATTAATTGCCCCACTAGTGTCCTAGAGGAGGGGAGTGGAGAGGGAGGGACCTGGGCCCACCCTCTACTCCAGGTCCCAGTCCAGGGGCCCTGAGGATAGTGGTGAACCACTTGAAATGACAGTTCCTTCCCCTGGGCTACTTCTTTCTACTGCCCTTCAGCTTGTGGGGGGCTTCCTGCCCTCCCTCTGCACAAGCCAGGTGCCCCTTACCTAGGTCTAGGACTTCTTAGCCCACCACAGCACTTCTCCAAACTGTCCTCTGCTTCAACACCAATTCTTTCTGCTCCAACTCCTCTAAACCATTCTCTGCTCCAACACCAATCCTTTCTGCTCCTACTCCCACACTGTCTGATTGAAGCAGGGGTTTTTATCATGTGACTGACTGCAGTTGCTCTAATTTGCTTCAGGTGCTCTAATTAGCATCAGGTGCTCTAGTTAATCTATAGCAAACTTTCTTTCCCTTACAGGGAATAAGGCTCCCTTCTAACCCTCTCCTGCTGCCCTTTGGCCATGCTGTATCACAGCACTCATACTAATACAAAAAAAAAAAAGATAAAACCCGCAGCTCCCATAAAACCCTTAAGGGAACAAAAACCCATCCCAGTCATAATTAACAGCCCTTGGCACATAAAACACCAACCCTCAGCACACACTTCACCTTAACAGATAAGGGCTATTTTGGACTATGCTGTAGGAATTAAGTAACTCCTTTTCCTCCTAGCTGAGGGCATCCCAGCTTCAGAGCTGCCACAGAATCAAACAGGAAAGATTGCTTCTAAAATAGGCCAGTCACAAGCCATTTAGGGCTTTATAAGTTAAAATCAGCAGCTTAAAATCCACCCAGAAAGCAACGGGCAGTCCATTGTGCAGACCAATTATCCAGACATAATACATGCAGAGATATTGCTACGTGTTATTTTTCCTCATTATTGATAGTATTATTTATAAAACAGGCCTCTCTCAGGTATATGAAGAGTACAAAAACAAATACAACAGTTGCATAATAAACTGATAAGAAGTAGAGCTTCTTCCTCGCCCCCACAGGGGCTGCAATTTCCACCCACTTACACTCTTCTCAACCAATACCCTTCTTGAAAACCTGAGAAAATAGAGGTTGTAGCAAGCTCTGTAGGTTAACAGACTCAATCTGTCAGATCAAGGGAGGAAAGCAAGTTTCAGAGTGAAAAGTCCAGCACTGAAAATGCCCTTGCTGTCAGCCCCCAACCTGTATCTATTCTGCTCAGGTTTTCATACCATTGTCATCAACATAGTACCAGAGCACCTTCCATTAGTGTATTAACATAAGTAGCATCTGGCACTAGTGCTTCATTCTCTCTCACACATCCTCTCCCCAGAGGGAAAATTTTGTGTGATTGGTTTTTTGTAGGGTTTGGAAGTTTTTCAATATAGTTAGGTGCTACTAAACATTTATGTTAGTGATGTCAGGTCAAAGAAGCATGCCATGGAACAGAAGATTTGAGGTTTGTGGTGGTTCTTAGTTCCTGTGGGAGTTCGTTCCACAGTCTTGGACCAGCCTTCGAGAAGGATCTGTCTCCGGCACAGATGAGCTCTCCCCTTGTGGTGGGTGTCTCCATTTTGCCTGAGGAACAAAGCTGTCAGTCACTGTCCTCATCCAAAAGCTTTAGATAACCTTTTAGATCTCCTGGGCCCAGGCTATTAGTCACTTTGAAGACAGGGACCAAGACCTTGACCTTAACTCAATATTCTATGGGAAGCCAGTGTAGAGAGTGGAGGACAACTCTGTGCTTTTAGTAGCCTGTGTTGCTGAGGATATTCACAGCAATGTTTGGTATAGTTTGTTTCCTAAAGGCTGATGGCTTCATGCCCAGGTATATCACGTTTCTGTAGTTCAGTAGAGATGTGATGAAACTGTGTATAATTGAAACCAGGTCACTGTCCACCAGGATGGGAGAGTCTTCTAGCCAAAAGCAGATGCCAGAAAGCATTATTCATGGATACTAGTATGTGAGAGCTTCGCATCAGAGAGTAATTCATCCAGGAGAACTCCAAAATTCTTTTCTGAATTTTCTGTGTTTGTCTGCACCAGGACTGCCCAGAGGGGAGGCAAGTGGGGCAATTTGCCCCAGGCCCCGGGCTCCACAGGGGCCCCCACAAGAATGGCTAAGGCTTCCTCCCTGGCCCCAGCCCGACTCGACCCCATCTCCGCCTCTCTCCTGGAGCCTCAGCAGGGCACAGGGGGGCGATCAGGGGACAGGGAACAGGGGGGTTGGATCATGGGCGTTCTGGGGGTCTGTCAGGACTCAGTAGGGGGTGGAGGTGTGTGGATAGGAGTTGAGGCAGTCAGAGGACAGGGAGCAGGGGTGGGGTCCCGGAGTGGTGGTGGGGAGTGTGGTCTCTGGGGGATGGTGATGGGACAAGGAGCAGGATGGGTTGGGGATTCTCAGAGGGGCCAGGCAATCAGGGGGAAGGAAGTGGGTGGGGGTCAGACGGGGGCAGGGCCAGGCTGTTTGGGAGGCACAGCCTTCTCTACCCTAAAGCTCATTCAGCAGTTTGAGGTTTGCAGAAGAGCCAAGCTGTTAGCTTTTCCGTTAGGGCTACCATCCCTTTCACTTCTCAAATACCAAATTATAGTCTATATTTAATTTCAGTGCCATAGGGAGATTCATGTCAGGGGAGGGTAGCTTCATTTAAAATTAGCCACTGGGGGAGGGATCACATGATAAGAGCAATATCCTTCCCAACCCTACCAAGGGAGACCCCCCACATACATTTCATGAGGCTCCAGAGGGGTTAATTCAGTGGTTCTAAAACTTTTATGCTGGTGACCCCTTTCACATAGCAAACCTCTGAGTGTGACCCCCCCTTATAAATTAAACACACTTTTTTATATATTTATCATTATTATAAATGCTGAAGGCAAAGGAGGGTTTGAGGTGGAGACTGAAAGCTCGTGACCCCCAGTAATAACCTTTTGACCCCCCTGAGGGGTCCTGACCCCCAGTTTGAGAACCCCTGGGTTAATTCCGTTTTAGCACCCTGTGTCCATTCACATGCATGTGCTATTTTGAGCATTTCAGTTTTCACAACATAGGCTCATCCTAGATCCTGGAACAAGCTCAAATGCTCAGTTCATGGAGTATGTGCATAAGACAAACCCACAGTAACTGTCTCTAGTTTGTGAGAGATCCCATGGAGCCAGTCTCTAGGAAACAGATAAATGCCCATTAATGGCTATTAGCCAGGATGGGTAAGGAATGGTGTCCCTAGGCTCTGTTTGTCAGAGGGTGGAGATGGATGGCAGGAGAGTGATCACTTGATCATTACCTGTTAGGTTTACTCCTCTGGGGCACTTGGCATTGGCCATTGTTGGTAGACAGGATACTGGGCTGGATGGACCTTTGGTTTGACCCAATATGGCTGTTCTTATGTTCTAACCTAAATGAACCCAAAGTTATGGAGACAGATATGAATCAAGGAAGCCAGCAGAGTATCAGAAACCTGGAAAAAAAACTGACTGGCCTGGGCATCAGGACGTTTGGTCACAAGCTGAGGTGGGTTCAAAAGTTTTGGATTTTTTTTAAGCAGAATTTTTTTTATTGTTTCTCTTAAACAATCAAACACAAGCCAGCAAAATATTGGCCACACACTTCTGAAACCCCAAACCACATTTACAGGTTTTGGTCAGACTAATTTCAGCTTTTCAATTAAAAACAACACAAAAACAAATTTTGAAGGAAAGCAGACATTGTCCGTGATTTCTTTTCCGGTTTTTTAAAACGCGCCTAGTTTTCGATCCAGAAAAAGTGTTGACGGAAAATATTTGCTCAACCCTTTTAATGAGCTTTAGTGCCTTTTAGCACTAGCTGATGCTGAGAACCAGTGATACCTTGTAAAGAAGTTTTCTCAAAACTGGGTTTGTGCCGAGATGCAGAAAGTTTATTTTTCCCAGGGCTGCCCATGGCATGGGGGGGGAACAACTGGGGCAATTTGTGCCGGGCCCTGCAGGGGCCCTCATGAGAATATAGTATTGTGTAGTATTGAAATTTTTTTATGGAAGAGGCCCCCCGAAATTGCTTTGCCCCAAGCCCCCTGAATCCTCTGGGCGGCCCTGGTCTGCACCTAAATCCAAGGAGAACTACACAGTGACTGCAAACTCCTTCAAGTGCTTTCCTTTGCCAACCAGTATAACCACATCTTGCATGGGTCCAGATGCAACTAGATTTCTGGTTTAAACCAGGAGGCTGTTAGCTTGAGGATCTTGGCTGCTATCAACTGCCATGAAGACAGGCACAGAGTAGGCAGGGCCTAAATCAGTTATTTCTTTATAGGTCATAAACAACACTGAATTGCAGGTGGAAACAAATTGGAGCCAGCACAGAACATACAACATAGGTATAATGATGCTCCCTGTGAAAAACACCATCTAGCAAGCATACACGCACAAGCCGCACTAGCTGAAGTTTTCAAATAGGCTTCAGGTGTTGCACCATGAAGACTCCAGCGCTGCATTCCACTCTCTGGTGACCAGGGCATGGATAACTGTGCCCATGTTCACATATGAAAGGAAAGTCATAACCTTCTTGCAAAGCACAGAGAAGGGTAAAAAGGTGTGCTTGGTCACAACTGCAGCATAGTCACAGAACCAAGTGGGAATCTAACAAGCTTCCGGAGTGTGAACCTGGAAAACACTTAATTTGAGTGTTGTTGCCTCTTTTAATAGGATTCACACAACAATGATGTAAACAATAATGTCCAATCATTTAATGTAAATTATAGTTGACAGACAATTAAGATTTAGGGCCAGCTGTTTAGCTGATGTAAGTAGGCATTTCACTAATGAAGTAAATGGTGCTATGCCAGCCAGCTAAGAAGCTGCCCTTATAATACTACTTTTGGTTAGTGGCTATGGAGAAGTAACTTCATCACATGCCATTTGAACATCTCATATTCTTATTCTTCTCTTTTCCCTTCCTTTTTCAAATGCACTCTGACTCTTCCCTGTTTAACTTCCTTATTTCTTTCTCTGCAGTGAGCAGAAGCTACTCTGCTTCTTGTCATAATTTTTTCAGTTTGTAAGAGATCAAGGGGAGCAGTGAGTAACTCCATAATAGTTCTGAATCTTTTATCTTACTTTCCAAATCTTGTAACTTCTTTAAAGTACACATACTCTCTCCAACTCACCAAACACAGGAACTTATTTGAGCATCAAGTCTGCTTTTAATGAGTCCCACAAGATAGTCAAAGAAGCAGCTGTTCAAGTTAGGTTCTATAAATAATTATATATGATCTTTGCTAATAGTTCTTAAGGGCCATGTCCAGAGTCTACCTTTTCTCCCTCACATCCACTAGAAGAAAGGAATGTGCATGATGCATGCATCTTTCAGAACACTGGACTGTATAGCCCAGGCAATGTTTACTTGCCGCCTTGAATGACCCCTGTAGTGCTTTCTTCTTGCGCGTTAATTGTACTAAGCAAATATTCCTGCCTATAGCCACTGTGTTTGAATGTTTGCACTGACCGACATGTGTATGACACAAATAAAGACTAATTTTATTTCAAAGACTCAAGTTATTAAACAGGACAAAACACAATTTTTTGATCAAAAGGGACATGGCAACGAGGAACAGTCTCTTAGTTAGGGTTCTCACAGATGTAACTCCAGCTTTCATTGTGAAACCACTCCCTAGGTATGGAATGCCCAGGGTACTGTGAGGGACTGGGAACATGCAAGGAATGTAGAAATGGCAAGAAAGAACAATGGGTGGTTTGTGAAGGGAGTTACTACAAGCAGCTAGGGACACTATTGTGTTCCTGTCCATCTGTCATCCACTCCCTGCCCCTGTTTCCTTTCCAGGCTATCCAGCCTGAGTCTTTCATTAATTGTCTCCCTCCATTCTCTTGTTTCACTATGTGCTGTATCTGTTGACTGCAGCACTTTGCGGAACATATCCTTCTTACTTCTCCTGGTTTGCTGCCTTACCTGATGGAGGCACTCCGCCAGTGTGGAGAAGTGGGTCCTCAAGGGCACATCTGCAGAAGCCAAAAAAACAATGAACAGAGATAGTATTCTGAGTGCGCTCTCAGCTGTGAATCACAAAAGTTACATACACGTCTTTCTCACCCATCCCTTGGCTCCCACATAGTTCAGCATAAGTCCCAAATATGATGAGTTCACCTGGGGGGGATGGGGAGGCATGTAGAAATTGGCAAGAAAGAACAATGGATGGTTTGTGAAGGGAGTTACTACAAGCAGCTAGGGACACTATTCTGAATATTGGTACCCTTTTCCACAGGCTAGGGTAATCGAATCCAATATCTCCCTCCTAAGGGTAAACCAGGATGAAAGGGTCCATTTCCTGCGTGCAAGTGGCTTCAGACCAGCTCCATATGCTTCTCACCTGTGTGCCACTCTGGTCCCTTCAGAAATAATTGCTGGTGGTGTGGCAAAGTTTCCTACACAAGGGGGAGAAACAATGCAGTTCTCCCAAGGAATCTTTGGCAGAGGATTACAGAATACCTACAGAAAAGTTTCCTAGAGATCACTATGGAGGATTCCAGTGACACATCCGTGTACATTAACAAACTTTTCCGCCATGCCCCCACTGCATAGTTGCATAAGCTCATTTGTTAATTTCTGTTCCTTATCCCTTCTCTATCATATAACAAAGTACATGAGAGCTCAATCTCCTCTCACTGTGCAGTATCAAAACAAAATGGGCACTCAGCAGAGCTCCTCCTCCTGCATTATGTGTGCCAAAGCCAGAATGCTGGGACTGGCTAGACCCTTCTGGAGTCAAAAAGAGTTCCTAATGCACTGCACCACCAGACAAACCTGTTGTGTGCTACACATTGTCCTCCAGTTCCACTTCCTCATCCATCACTTCATTGCCAGGGTTGAGTCCACTGGCCACTGCCTCCAGCCTCTCTGAAGTATCCATGGGACTCTTGGTAGTGGAGGTAGGGTCTAAACTGATTGTCATTGATTCTCAGCTTTTTTTTTTTTTGTATGCTGTGCAGTTGTCAGGAGCAAGGTTGGAGGGAGGGGCTACAGTTGTGATTTCTGAAGAGAACTAAGGTGAGTATATTCTCTCATTTTGTTTTGCTTCAAAAGTGGTCAAAAGTGCTAATTTGTTTACATTCATCCTTATTAATATACCATGTCCTTAAAGCTTCAGGCATTTAAAATAGAGATATCTATTGTACATCTGAAAGATAAATCACAAGAGTGTGTGTTGTGTGGGGAAGTCCCTTCCACAGATGTTGATAGGTTGTAAGTCATTTTGAGTTGCAGTTTCCAGTACAGTTTCTGATCTTTAAGAAAGTAAGATCCAGTCTATCATATGGCAGCTATGCAAACTGAACTGTGATTATTAAAATAAATGTATGTTAAGATTCAGTGAACCAGATCTCATCTGTTGTAAATTAGTCTAGCTCCAATAAAGTCTATTAAGCAATCCTGATTTACACTAGCTGAGGATCTGGCCCACTGCCTCTAAATAAATGTTGGTTGGGTTGGGTGTTTTGGGGTAAACTGCTAAATATATGTCTTGACAGAGGAAAACTAAGTCTCTTCTGGATCATCTGGTAGTGAATTGTCATGTTTAGAGTGAGTAGTACTAGTGTTGGGAGTTCTTATCATTGTGCTCCTTTTAGGTGGCAACCTGTTGCGCAGGCTGCTGTTCCCAGTGCTGGCATTCTGACTGTTGTATTGTCTTTCAATGTGATTTCTGTTCATATACAATTTCAGTTGGGTTTGTTATTGCTATTATCACCCTTTTATTTGCTCATCTAACTAGTATGTAGTCAGAATCCTCTCAGTAAAATTGCAAGCTTTAATTTATTGAAATAAAAATAACACTACTTGTCTCTTCTAGTACCACTGCTACCCCTCCCCTCCACTACACTCTCACTGATTCCTGAAGTTAGTCCTTTTCTCTGAACTACTGTGCCTCCTGCTGGTGAGGAGACTGCAGTAGCGCTATGTCATTTTACCACCATCCTCAAGTATGGTAATTCTAGACATGAGATAAGTGAGACTGGACTGCTAATTATACAACTTTCAGTAGCTGGCATGTTGTCTGCTGAGATAGAGAAGGATTTGACCATTTTGCAAAATTAAGAAAGTGGAAGGTTCTTTCCTGTCTGTCTTTTCTGAGAAGTCCCTACAGGATATGTCTTTTATTACAGCTGCCTTGAACAGGGCACATTAATGGCTTCTCTGACCTTTGCTTCATGATTTATACAACAGAGCACTGTTAAGTATCTTGGCATCAGGATCTCTTTTTAGACAAATCTAATCTTTCTGTGAGTGTCCTGGCCCAGTATAATGAGTACAACATACTAAAAAAACATGTGAGAAAAGTACCTCACAGAGATGCTGGATGTCTAATTAATTGTTTGTAAAGCTCCTTGGAAGAAAGGTGTTAAGTGTAAGTTGTAATATTTTTAGAAGTAAGTACTATAAGGGGTCTACCATCAATCAAACATTGGACCTGCTCCATGACCCCATCATGCCCTGCTCATATGTTAGGTTGGCCCTGCCCCTTGGCCCCTCAGGCCCTGCTCACCTGACATCATAAGACCCATCCACATCCTGGAGTATTACTTCCAGCTGTCAAGATGGATACATGATTAGAAGCAAGGGGTTTCATGTGGCCCCTCTAAGAATTCCTCCCATTGCTCTCTACCAATTGGGATGAGTTTCATCCCTGTAGGAACAGCCCAAGAGTGGATTTGACCAATTGGGAGAAGTTCCGGGGCAGAGTGTCCCATCCGGAAGTGGGTCGTGTGACCCCTCTTAGAATTCCTCTCACCACGCTCTACCAATCCCGGTGGGCTTCATGCCTGTAGGTTTGTGCCGAGAGCAGATTTGACCAAAAATGGGCATGTGCTGGGGTGGAGTGACCGGCCCAGAAGAAGGCTGTTTGACCCCTCTGAGAACTCACCCCACCGCCCTCTACCAGTCGGAACCAGTTTCAGCCCCTTTAGGCCATCTCAGAAGGGAAACGTGTACCAATCACAATAGAGTAGCACGTGGTCTAGGGCCAGAACCCCCTGGTCTCTGAGCTTGATGGTTGGCTGTCTGGCACCACCATCCTTCACAAATCCCAGTGCAGTGTGAAAGAGGCCATATCATTTCAAAAATGTATGTTTCATAAATCCTGAAAATGCTGAGGGGAACCTGTGAGAACTTTAGAATTTGTTTTACCTCTGAGGGCCTTTGACCACCTGTGGAGAAAGCACTACATCAGCGACAAGGAGGGCCCTTTGGTCAGCCATTGATTGGTATGCTGGAACCCTATCCCGAAACCCAAGCACTCATGAGGCAGACCAATGAGCTTGACAGACTCTCATTGTCTTCCCCCATGGGGGAAGGCAACTGCAGCTCCTGGGAGTCACTGGTGGACAAGATGAATGGAGAAGACATGGCACAGATAAATGAACGATAAGAAGTGATGGTCGAGGATGTGGCATAATGGGGTTAGAACTGAACCAGGGTTGCATAAATCTAAAAAAACAGGCAGTGGGGGCCTACAGCTGTTTGTTTTCTGAAAATCTCTCAACAGCTCAACTATGCCTTTCTAGAGACCTTTGAGAACTTGCACATCAGTAGTCCTGTGGGAGTAAATCTGTCCTGCATCAGCTGTTTTTTCTCATGTCTGAGGTGTGGATCTTGAGAGGAAAATCTAGAAAAGAAAAACATGGAAGAATGAACCAGCTCGGACTCCCTAGTGGTAGGGGACATGGTGTCCATTTTCATAGGCAGCTGTAAAAGGTATGTTAAACCAGGTGATTAATAAAACTTGTTTAAATTTGTCAATGTGAACGTGTCCCCTCCACACTCGTGTTAGGAAAAGACGTTAAAGTAACAGTCATGTCTACACAGATGGCTCTGTTGAAGAAAATATATAATACCCCTTAGGGAAGTTGGGAGCTTCTGAGGGGTTAACCACCTTTTTCAAGTGGCAAAAAGCATAGTAAAACTTTGAATAGAAAACAGCTTGGCTGTCAGACCAGGAGCTTACACTTTACACAAATTGTGTCAAATACATTTTAAAAGAAACAAGACTGTTGTTTCAGATGTGGGTGTGCAATGGCAGGCAGATTTGGTGGCTATGCACTGGTTCTCCAAACACAACAGCGGTCTTAAGTACATCTTAACAGCAATAGACATTCTATCCAAATATGCCTGGGTCTTAGGCCTAAAAGGCAAGATGGACGGTGAAGTATCCAAGGCCTTTGAAGTTATTTTCAGCGAAGTTCTCATGCCTCAAAAATTACAAATTAATTGGGGAAAAGAATTTTTAAATAAGCCTTTAAGCAGATTGTGAAAGTGACATGGCATTCACCATTTTGTTACTAATAATGAAGTCAAAGCGAGGATTGTCGAGTGATTTAACAGAACTTTAAAATCTAGGATGTGGAGATATTTTACAGCCCACAACACCTTTCGCTATATCAGTGTGTTACCTGAGTTTATAATGAGTTACAACCTGAGCTTTCACAGAACTGTATGTACCAGACCTGTTGATGTTAACCTCTCAAATTTTCTGAAGATATGGAAAATGGTTTAAGGAGATGGTTTTAAAATAAAATCAATTCTTGCCCCTTTTAGAAAAGGTATCACTTGCAACTATCTATAACCAAAGA
The DNA here is from genome assembly GCF_003597395.2 of Chelonoidis abingdonii. Classification (NCBI taxonomy): domain Eukaryota; kingdom Metazoa; phylum Chordata; order Testudines; family Testudinidae; genus Chelonoidis; species Chelonoidis abingdonii. Next base: position 191,680,347 of record NC_133771.1, on the reverse strand, counting down.
AGCTTTTGAAAAAGGTTATGAACAAATGTTTACCGATGAGATATTCATAGTGGGTGAAGCTTAACTAGAGACCAGAGACCTGTATACTGATGAAAAGATTAGGAAGGTGAGACAGTTACTGGGTGTTTTTACCCTGAAGAATTACAAAAAATAAACCCCAAACAGGACAGGATTTATGGGATTGAAAACATTCTAGCAGAGAAAGGAAAAGGAAGAAAAAAGCAGTTATGGTGAAATGGTTGGGGGCCCGATAAATTTAACAGTAGAGTGGACGCTTCTCAACTCTGTGACATTTAGATGTGAATGCAAACGATTCATCCTGCAAAGAGAGAGAGAAAAAAAGAGTGATGGCGGCTTTTACATCACTTTGCCCAGCAATGCCAGCTCTGGGGCTTTTCCACAAAACACCAGTTCGAACTTTGCAATGCAGATAATTAAGTCCTTGGATTTCCCGGATGCCTGGGAGGTGGGGTTAATGGAAATACAATATCCACACAGCTGGAACAGTATCAATGAAGACACCCCTTTCAAAATCACCATTGGAAATAAGGCATCGAGTTTCATCCTACAATGAGGTTATTACTTGTCCATACCCGAATTACTGGATCATATGAACAGCACCATGGCTTGTCATCCTGGACCACCTGAGGTGGTCATGCAAAGTTAGACTTAAATCCACTTGTGTTGTTTATAAGTTTTCTATCGGTGGGGAGCTAGCTAATATCCTGAGTTCAGGCCACAAGCACAGCATTCAAATAATACCTTTCTCAGCAGACATCACAGTGGGTTTCAACTCCTTGTGTCTATACATGGATAGTGTAGAACACCAGTTTGTGGGGGACTTTTCTGTTCCCCTGTTATGCTGCATCCCCTCTGAGGAAGGGACAATGAGTTTGTCACCCATCATCTATGATAAGCCACATTATGTCCCAGTCAGTAATGGTGACCCTGAAAAATTACAGTGACCTCACTGTCTACAGCGACTATTACAAAGCCCAGGCTGGATGTGCCCTTCCTGGGTCTCATGGGGCCCCTGTGACGTACGGGGCTGGTGTTGGCAGAATATTCCATAACCCCATTCAAAAAGAGGAGAGGGCTAGAGATTATTAAACCCCATGTAAAAACTGCCACTCATAACATAACTAGAGACCTAGGCCATGTCTCCTGCTCTGTTCTGGAGAATATTGGGAATGCATCTGCAAAAGAGGGCTGGGGGCTGATGTACATTAAAAGACGGAAGAGAAATGCATCAGACCTGTGACTCAAGGGGTCCCCCGAAACCCTTTAAAAAAACAGCTTTGATGTGCAGGGCTGGCCATAAGCAAAAGACCAAGAGGAATGCTGGGCGAAAGAGGACACTCTCTCCACATAGTAAAAGAGACATATTTTAATCAATATGGCTTTTGTTCACTGTAGATCTGAAGAGTGCACCAAATCCAAACTAGACTTGTTCCAAATAGCCCCTACACAGACCAGCATTGAGAAAAGCATCTTCATTGAGGTGCTGCTTCTATCAGCCATTAAGGAGGCTGCTCCCATTGACTATTTTATGTCAGGGAATGGTACAGATTATATGGATTTAAACAAAACCTTTGTTGCAAGATTGTAAAAAGAGATAGAATTGAACTTACTAGCGGGGTGAAGCAGGCCTTGTGAATTTCCCCATGATGCCTATTTTCAGTCAGTTGGATGTGACATTGGGAGACCACCTCTTAAGCCAAAGCAACAACTGTTACCCTTACAGGGCCTTTATAGAATCGATACTCAATTATAGCAATGACACCCTCACCACACAATTTTCTGCCGGCCTGTTTTACAAAGACACTCCTGGACAACATGAAGCAACGGAGCTGGACGGCGGGAAAAGCAGGTTTGTGAAGCAAGCCCTGAGCAGGACGATAGAGCCATTGGGTCATCTGTACAGTGACCTGTTTTTTCAAGAAAAACTTTTGTTGAATGGAGTGGATGTGAAAATTAAACTGACATGCAGTAAAGACATCTTCTGCTTAATGGGCAATGTGGTCAAAGGCTTTAAACTGCACATTGTATCAGCATCTCTTTTTGTGAAGAAAGTATGAGTGACCCTGGGCATCTGTCTGGAGCAGGTGGAGGCCCTGCTTACCACTAAGGCTAAATATCCCGCGAACCTTGGGGGAATGAAAGTGTTCAGCATTGCTGTAGGCAGCAGAATCAGTAACCAGGAGAACCTGTTCTTGGGAATTACCGAAAATGCTCATCCTGCGGTTTGTGGATCATGATGCCTTTAGCGGAAGTTACGTTAAAAAACCTTTTCACTTTAAACATTATGATATTGATTTTGTGGCCTTGTATGTGAATGGTGGACAGATACCGGCCAAGCCTCTGCAACCAGACTTTGACGTTGGGCGCTGTCTAAGAGAGTACATGAATCTGATACAGACAGCTGGTAAACACATGAAAGATCATTCTCCATTAATCTACCGTGAAGTGTTTGCAAAGGGTTACACTTTCTTTGCTTTTGACCGGTCTCCCAACCAGCAACGCTACGATCAGAATTCCCTGATTAAAACTGGGAACCTGAAAGCAGAAATACATTTTGCAAAGGTTTTGATAGTCACCATCAATATGATCATGTATGCTTTTTTTGACAACATCATAGAGATAAATCAGAGGAGACATGTTCTATTTGACTATCTGTGAATATGGACACCGTACAACTCTTGCGTGTCTTATCAGCAGACCCTTACACAAAAGAGAATTTCTTAGATGTGTTCCCTTGCGATTGGTTTCCTCATGACAGGTTGTGTCGGAGACCCCTAGGTTTGGTAGTCAACACATATAATCGCAACCAACTGGGTGAACCTTACCTTGTACCTGGTGGAGCATAACCACAGAGAGTTTTTTGACTCACACAGGCAGTCCCTGAACAGCGTGTTGTTTCATGGAAGAATTATGAAAATTTTAAACAAAAATGCCATTGACATTGCGTTTCACACTGGACAATTACAAGATCCCTACCCCATCACCTGTGGCTATCACTGAATGTTTTTCTTATATCACCGTTTCAATCTTTTGATCCGATTTTAAAATTGTATTCTAACGACTTAGTGCAAAATGACCGGATGGTGATGAATTTTGTAAAAAATATAAAATGTAAATTCTCGGGCATACCTAGGCTCGCTCAAAATATGTTTCAACAAACCCAGACATATATCTTGCAACGACTTTCATAGTCATGTTTCTCAATAAAGAACCCCAGATGAGGGGTTTAAAGACAATTGATGTCTGGTGGAGTTTTGCTTGTTTCTTTGTTTGCTTATTTTACAATGACCAATTCAGAGAAAGTACATGTGGATATTAATTTTTTGAAAGTATAGAAGTGGTTTATTTAAATCAAAGCATTACAGTTTTAAAATTATTTTTAGAGCATGAAAAACATTGCACACTGAGTCATTTGGGTCTTTTAGCCAATTTTCATTTTTTAGAATACAAAAAGGTATCGATGGTGTTGTTTCTTGATCAACTCTGGTGTTAGTGGTCGAGGTCTTCAGGTGTTCCAAAAGATTTCTGTTGGCCATGATGCTCCTCACAGAAGATGGTACATTCAGTTCCGCCATAGTATTCATAAGCACATCCCAACCTTTAGGTTCGCATCTGCTAGCAACAGAGCATGTCTGGGTGGTGGCCCTGACTAAGTCGAGCATGTTAGAACCATTAACCACTGATCCTTTGTACACAAAAGCCCCTTTATCATTCCATGAAGAGATATTTTTATCATGACTCAGCTTAGTTAGCAATACTAATGCATTTTTCTTATAACGCTTATTAACATTATCCAACACCTCCTGAGCAACAGAGTCAGAGGTCTTTGGTGATTCTGCGGGTCTGGCAGTCACACTACATTCCTGTTCCAGTAGAAGCAGACTTATTTTCCCTTTATCCATATCTCTCTGCCTCACATAAGTTAGGTACCTTTGAAGCACGTCACTGTAAAGTTTAGCCTTTTTTATTTGGCTAAGTCAGTCCTTTGGAGACTTCATTTCAGCATTCAGTAAGCGAGTCACTGTCATTCTGATATTTTCCTCTGCTGGAGGTGGAACCCTTAATTGCTCCAACTGGCAGCTTGGCAGAAGGTACATTTTTTTCTGCATATTCAGTTATCGATTAGTCAAAAGCCCCATTATCAGAGGGATAGCAAAACTTTACAGAGGTCCAATAAACCCCCTGGACTGCTTCACCAGATGCTTCTTTCTTTTAAGAGAGATCCTTTTATTATACAGAGTTTTTATAAATGTGTGTCTCTTTTTCAGCGTGCACACTTGATTCTGTATCAAAGGTACGTTTCCTTTTAAGGTATTGAGTGCTATTTCTGAGATGGCTGCTACTAAATCGTCAGAGGCCGAACACAGCATAGCCTTCCTTTGCTGTGGGGACGATTTGCTAAGTAATTTTAAAAGGACCAGGTTTCTCTTCACAGAGCTAGACATGTTTTTGGTCAGCAGCCCCAGCTGTTCAAAAGGATCTGCTGATAATTCATCTCTTTTTACACCTGACTGTTCTTTTTAAAGTATAAACTGCTGGCCAATCTGGAGGGAAAAGATCGACTCTTAGTCGATAAGTCTCTATTTTAGAAGCATTTAAATCCACCACCAGGTAGCCACAAAGTCTTTTGATAGCATCCTCAAAAGCTTCCAGAGAGAATTGTGCCTTGCTGGGGTACATTTGCTAAGTGAACATTGTGATTTGTAATTTATCTCTGGGATTTTTGAACAGAACCATGTACTTTGTGTTTAGGTTAATCACACGGCTCTTTTTTCCCTGACAAAATATATTCTGACCTATATACATAATGCTCAGGTTCCTGTAATGCACGTACTTGGTAAAGACTTTCTCAATTTCACTGCTTTCACAAGCAGAGTTCATCAGATCATCTAAGATAATCATATTTACTTTATTGGCAGGAAACAACTGGTCATCATCAAAAGCATCAGGCAACCCCTCCACAAAATTTATAAAGGGCTATTTACCAAGCAGTCCTTTATACAGAGGTTGCCAGCAACTGTAATACCACACAATGTTCTCAGGCATAACCGACAACGTTCACTCAGCATTATCCAACACATTTTTTATAAAGTAACTTTTTCTGCAGTTGCTAGACCCTGCGAGAATTACAGAACAGGGGTGTTTCCACCACGTATCCATTTTCAAAAGCAGTAGGGCAGGGTTTAAAACCCTGCTCTGAGGACCCTCTTTTTGTAAATGACTTTCTGTGTTTTCTTAAGGGCCTTTGTTTCTATTTGCCACTGATTTTTGTTACTTACAAGAGAGGGCTGCTGCACCTCTATCTTTTTTGGGGTGTTCTTTCTCAGGGCCTATAGTCTCAGGGTTCTATAGTCCAGGACTAGAGCTTTCAAACTGTCAAAGTTTATCTTTTCACAGTTTGGTATGTTCAGGGTAATCCCTTTGACTTTCATGCAGGCCTCTCCTCCCAACAGCATGGTACTAGTGGTGTTTTCAGATCGGCTGACACAAACTCCATCGTGTGTTGATCTGCTGGGATCTTGCTTATGAGGTCCCCTAAATAATCCCCCATAGTTGGTTCCAGTCACCCTCCCTTTTCACGAATATCACCAAGTCTGTGTCATGCTACAGGCACTTTTGCAGCCTGTCTAGAAGCTTGTATCATTCTAAGCTAGTGTAAGAGGTGGTGAAACAAGCTATGAAAATGTTGGTATTGCCAGACACAGAGTAGCGGTTCTGTGCATGCTTCCAAGACACTCACGCTGTTTCATAACCAATAAAATTGCAGGATGAAACCTTGGAATTTGGGGGGAACACGTACTGAAAGAGTTCATCAGGGTAGATTTGTTCCTTGGCCGAATTTACTCCACAGAGAATTTTAAAATAGTTTAGTCATTGGTGCTTAGCCTGGTTCAGCTTGACCTCATGTTGGCATAAACACACGCCTTCTTTCTGGTAGAAATCATTAACATATATATTTTGTTTTTCTTCATCCATGCACAAGCCGGGATACCCTGAAGTCTCTTGTTTCTGATGGAGGGGTAATTTTATGCACTCTGAAAAGAGTAATGCTCATTGTGCAACAGGATGAAAAAAGTCTTGGAGGATACTGGGCCCCCTGTTTTAAAACCTCCCACACCTCCTTTCACCATATAAACCACCACCTGTATATTGACTTGTAAATGCTGTCCAAACACTGCTACATCACCTAACATAATCTTTTTTCGATCTGACAACCCCAGGTACTGAAAGAGTTCATCAGGGTAGATTTGTTCTTTCGCTGAATTTACCCCACATAGAATTTTAAAACAGTTTAGTCATTGGTGCTTAGCATGGTTCAGCGTGATCTCATGTTGGCTTAAACACACGCCTTCTTTCCAACAAAATACTTTTTAACTCCCCCACCATAACTATGTCTTGCACAGCCCCTAATTCACAATTTAAACATTAAACCTTTTTAAACCATTTTAAAACACACACATTTAAAAACCAATTGCAGAAATTTACCTTCCACCACAGGGTAAAAGGATGCTCACACATGATTCTATTTTCCCCCATGTGTATTTGGACCTTTTAATTAGTATTATTCCCCAAATGCATCAAACCCCCTATACAACCTGTTTAATACCAGTTGTTTGTTTGTTTTTTATTAAACAGTATTAAGCACAACTATAGTTAAAAATGGGGATTTATCTTGCCCTGGTGAATTGCAGCTTGAAGTTGCTGTTTCCATGCTAAACAGACCACTCTGCAATAAAAATAGGCATCATTATTAGTAAAGACAGCATGGATGAAGAGTAACATTATATAACATATTTTCAGAGTTAAAAACAAGCAACATACCTCATAAAATGTCAGGCTTAGAATGGACCTCAGGAGGTCATCTAATCTTGCTCAAAGCAGGACCAATCTCCAGACAGATTTTTGCCCTAGATCCCTAAACGGCCCCCTCAAGAACTGAGCTCATAAGCCTGGGTTTAGCAGGTGAATACCCAAACTGCTAAGCTATCCTTCTCCCCTCATCTTGCAGTCTAGAAGCTGTTCTGTTCAAGATAGTTTCTGTTACATGAGGCCAGTCTCCAAAAAAATGAGGTTTTTTAAACCCTCCTAACTCTGTTTAAAACAAACATCAAAATCTTTAGTTAGTAGGGGGATTTGATTACTACAACGCTTAATTAAAAGATATGTAAGGAATTTAGGCATCCCTCCCCAAATAGTCCCTTTTGTGATCTGAGGTAAAAATTAAATTGTCTGCACAACTTAGATGCTTTTGCCTACTTTTTAGTTAAAGTACATTTCCCTGTTTCAAATAAAAAACGAGAGCACTGTTGGGTTTTCTTACAGTATTAAACAGTAAAATCACCACACACAACAATCCTGAATGCTACTATACTCTCTCCTGACTGGGAGGACCTTGCAAATATCAATGAATGTCTTAGGGTTTTTTGTTTGTTTGTTAATTTAATTTTAAACATTTCTTTCATTCTAAGTTTTGGTTTGTTTTGAAATGAAATGGATTATCACAACCATAGTAAACACCCAACAAATACCCATAGCTTTTAAATGTTTGTTTGTTCTACAGCAAATGCTTATTTTATAAAGTATGGTGGAGGTTTGTAAATCCTGGAAACATTTCATTTTGGGGTTAGACCTTTGTTTATTTTTGTAAACATATTATTTTAAACTTTTAATTACTCTGAATTGCTAGAAAGACTGACTCATAGGATTTTTATCTCTAAAACCTTTAACCCTGATGGAAACAAGGGTGGATAATCACATCTAGACCTAGCTCTACAGACTGGTTTACTCCTGGGGGAATTCTGCACCACTGTGCAATGCATAATTTTGCAGAAATTAATGTTGGGTGTGCAGACTTTCCCTTTTTCCCCACAGAAATGGGCTGCAGAGATGTTGGCTACCACTAGGGGCTGCTGGACCTAGCAGAGCCCAGCTCACAAATAGAAGACAAGGCCAGGGGGAGGGAGGGAGCTGGAGGGTTCCCAGCAGTTGCAGTTCCCAGCAAGCTCTAAAAGAAGGAGGTGGCAGTGCTCAGGAAACCTGGTGTGTGTGCAAGCCCAGGACCCAGCATCAGGCTGTTTCTCGCTCTGGATCCCTGAGCTCTAGGTGGGTAGAGTCTGTGAGTGTCTGGGCTGGAGGTGGGGCACAGCTGGCCTCTGGGGTAAGGGTGTTACCAGAGATTTTCACCTGCTTGAATCCTGTATAGATTGCAGTACCCTGGATAGAAATACTGACAGTCAAGAGAGGGAGGGAGAAACATCATAAACAATTTACCTCTCCTAATTAGCATTACAAAGGTAGTGATAGCATCAGAGTGCTTTAGTTTGTAGGGGACAGTAGTTAGTTTTACACTGGATGCTTTAGATAAGCTATAAATAATGATAATTTGGAGCTAAAAATCCAAAATGGTGGACACGGATTTTCTATTAGAAAACATCAAAGATGGAGGACATTGACTAGATTGACCAATAACAAGTAAGAAACAAAGGTCGAACAAAGTTTAGGAAGTGTGACTCAACTCACTCCAAAACACCTGCAGATAGGGGTTAGGGCAAGGAGGAGTGTAGTTATGATGTCAGGGCAAAGCTGCCAGGTTGCCACCCAGTCAAGGGGCACACAGCATGAAAGATCAACCAGAGGAGGCCAGAAACTGAACATAAGGAGTCAGTTGGCAAGCTAGAGAGAAAGAGAGAGAAAGAAATAAAAAAGATGATGATGATCAAGAGAGGAATATGAAGAGAAGATCAAGAAAGCAACCAGGAAGCAGCAATAGAAGAAAAAGATAGGATTAGAGACTGGTGGAACAGAAGGACTGAGATGCTCAGAGGAAGTAGTGAAGAAGTGTAAGTCTGATTTCTTGTCTTTTTAAGAGACAGCTTGTGTGTGTCTGTCAATAAAGCTGGATGCCTACTTTTGAGTGTGACCTACCCCACCCTATCCTGTGAGTGGCCGGCCACTACTCACAGAATGGTAATTGTTAATTGTTCAATGTTTCTTTAATGCTATATTGTAGCGCTGTTTATGCATATGTAATAGAGTACTTGTATGTTACATTGTAATATATCCAAAGTTATTGTATTAGAGGCCTTATGCCTATGTATGAAAAGTTCAGTGTGTACCAACTCTCATCATTGTATTTGTCTCATAGTCTGTGTAGTCTTCTGGTCAATTGAATGTATAATCTTTAAATGTAATGTAATTGTGCCTTACTGCCTACTATATACTGTACTGCTTTCTTTCTTGCTTTACTAAATATATTGTAATCACCTAATTTTCTCTCAAATAAATAAAATGTTGTTTTCGAAGAACTATTGCTTATATGACAATCCTTTGAGCGGAAGGCTGTATCCATGTGCTTTCAAGGGTTAGCAGGATTAGCCTACTCTGGGAAGTCCTCTGCGGGTCAGAGACAAAATACCTGGCAATATCCTGGAAATTCCTTTAGGATGGATCATCACTTTTGTCCCCTTTGGATAGGTGGGCCAGTACTGAGATACCTTAAGTCCAAATAGTGGGGTAACAAGGGGGTGTGAGTATCTGGGCTGGCGGGGGGCACAACTGGTCTCTGGGGCGCGTGTGAGAGTATTTAGGCTGGGCTGTCAGGGGGAGGGAGCAGAGAAGTAGGAACTGGGTTGTCATTAGGGTTTCTTTAACTCTGTACTGGGGGAATTTTGTATTGTTACAGACTTGCTGATAATTTATTTCAAAATACCTTCCAAAATAATTGAAACAGGCATGTTATTTTTACAAATAAAATTTGCAAAATGTTAAAATACTGTGCGCAGAATTCATTTTTTTTTGGTGCAGAATTCCCCCAGGAGTAACTGGTTGAAGCCAACAGAGTTACCCCTGTTATTTCAGTGAGGGTGAGCTTAAACCATCAATTCAACAGGGTGAGTCAGCTCTTGTACTCAAAAACATGTCTCAAACATCCCTGTTTTAAACACATTTTTGTTCTCCTGTCTTCCCGTCCCCCTCCCTTGGATTCTACTATGTACATTTCAGCATTTGCTGTAAATAGGTCTCTTTACACAAAGATACAAGAGCTGGATTTTCACAAACTTTATTTAAAAGACAATCCTTTTAGATTTCGTACAAATAGTCTTTTTCCCAAACAAGGTTCTGTAACTTTTTGTGCATACTAAATGATCAATATAATGTGCTAAGCAGGTATCCTTAGGTTTGGTCATTTTCTTTAAAACACTGTCAGGGTCTTGAGCACTTTGCACAGCACTTACCAAGGTCACCCCTTGTGCTAAATTTTCTTGGGTTAGGCACAGACACTGCAAAGCATAAGCAATGGTAATAACACAATTTAATAAGCTTTTCAAACACAGGTCAGCACACAGGTCCTGGAGCTTGCTGTCCCAGGCAGTACCACCTTTGACAACTTGTATTTGGTCTGGGATCTCCTAGTGCTCAGGTGTGTGGATGGTCTGTTGTTCACCATCCTGTCTCTGGACCAGGAGAAGGATTTTGACAGGGTGGACCACAGGTATCTCCTGGGCACTCTGTGGATGTTTGGCTTTGGGACCCAGTTTGTGGGTTTTCTCCAGGTGCTGTAAGCCTCTGTGGAGTGTTTGGTCAAGCTCAGCTGGACCCTGACTGAACTGGACAGCTTCAGGTGAGTGAGGCATGCATCAAAGCTGCCAGCTATACACTTTGGCCATCAAGCCTTTCCTCCATCTCTTCCTTTGGAGGTTGACAGGGTTGGTGCTCCATGAGCTGGAGTTGAGGCTGGTACAGTCAGCTTACACTGATGATGTGCTCCTCATGGTCCAGGACCTGGGTGACCTGGTGTGGGTGGAGGCATGCCAGGCCATCTACTTGGTGGCCTACTCTGCCCGGGTCAACTGGGTAAAGAGGTCTGGCCTGGTGATCGGATATGGGTGGCAGGTAAGCTCTCTCCCACCCGTCCTTCAGACCATATTGTGGAGAGTGGGTCTGCTGCTCTATCTTTCTGCCACACGTCTTCTCTGCTGGAAAACTGGCAAGACTTGGAGGGCAGGGTGGCTGAGCAGCTGCGGAAGGGGACAGGACTACTCCCTTTGAGGGAGGGCACTGGTGCTGAATCAGCTTTTACTATCCATGCTCTGACACTGACTCAACACCCTGATCCTGGCCAAACTCCAGATGTTACTTCTAGAGTTCTTTTGACCAGAACTGCACTGGGTCTCTGTGGGGGTCTTGAGTCTTCCCTTGGAGAGGGGAGGACAGGGCCTGACCTGCCTTCGCACTCAGGTCCATGTCTTCTGCCCCCAGACCCTGCAGACATTTCTTTATAGTACAGGTAGTTCCACATGAAGCATGTTGGTGCAAACCTTCCTGCACTACTTCTGAGGGCTCCGAGACAACTTGCAGCTCCTTTATCTCCATCTGAGAGGTCTTCCACAAGACCTCTCTGAGCTGCTGGTCTTCTACCAGGACCACCTCCAGACCTGGAAGCTGATTTTGGCAACCAGGTCTGTGGCAGTCGCCAAGGGTGCTCCCTGCTCAAGCTATACCCCAGGCCCTCTGGACCTTTTCATTGGGCCCCTGCCCTGTGAGCCCCTTGTGCCTGCCCACCTCCTGGAACCCAATAGGAGCACCCTTTTGCAGCTTCCAGCCTCACTTTGTCACAGTATCCTAGAAATAATAGCTCCTATTTGTGGTTTAAGCCTCTATTTAGGAATGGAGGAGACGAGACACCATGGCAAAAAAGAAAGAAGCATAGATTTACTAACAATTGTTTTATTACCACCTGGTAGACCTAGAATAGAACAGGATGGTGCGTCTCAAATCTCTTTGTAGTTTGGGCCACATTATTTTATTGATCATCTCCCCATCTTATTTACAATCACTTACATCCCTGTTGTAATGACTGCACTTGCTTACATGGAAAAGTAAGCAGGGAAATATTTAATATCCATTTAGCTTTCATTAATGCAATTCAGCAACTGAAAACAAAAAAACCCAGCATCCTATCACCCAGCTCTTCATAGACTGTGTGATATAGCATGGCTAGAGGGCAGCAGGAGAGTGATAGAGAGAAGATATGTAAGCCCCAGGATGATGAAAGCCTTATTCCCTGTAGAAGGAAGATAGGCTGCTACAGATTAATTAGCGCACCTGAAGCCAGTCACCTGATAAAACCCCCCTGCTTCAATCATACAGTTGAAGGAGTTGAAGCAGAGTGGTTTGGTGTGGGAGCAGAGAGCAGTTTGGAGGGAAGCAGAGGAGAGTTTGGAAAAGTGCTGTGATGGGCCAGAAGACCAAGACCCTAGGTAAAGGGAAACCCGGCTTGTACAGAGCAGAGGGACTCCACAGGCACAAAGGGTTGGGAGAAACCTGCCCAAGCAAAGAGAGGGCAGGAAGCCCCCAAGCTGAAGGGCCGGAGAGGGAAGTAGCCCAGGGGAAGGAATCACTAGTTCAAGTGGTTTACCACTATCCCTAGGGCCCCTGGGCTGGGACCTGGAGTAGTGGGCGGGCCCAGGTCCCTCCCTCTCCACTCTCCTTCTCTGAGTTACTAGTGGCACAGTTAATACCCCAGATCAGGGACAAGAAACGGTGCCCTGAACACCCCCACAAGAAGAGAAAGCGAGGGACCCATCGTAGTAGTGCCGGCAATTTGCCACAACTGCCTAAAGTCCATAAACGACAGTTTGAGAACATCTGGAATAGGATACAGATTGCTCACACTTACTTCAATACCTTAAATTAGTTAGGATCTATAGCTAGATATATACCTGAGCAAAACTCTGTAATGAACAGATAAGAATGATGGATAATAAACAAGCGGCTAGTAGCATCAAACCACTTTTCTCACCCTTGATGTTTCAACATGTTTAGTCTCCTGCTAGTTAATGGAGATGTGAATTTCTATAGCATCTCTAGTTTATACTGGATTAAGGAATGGGTTCTAAAGGATTCTAAGAGTTAAGGAAGGATGTACTTTGCAGAGGGAGTGGAGATGACAAGACTTGGCTTCAATCCCTTCCCCCTTCTCCGTTGCCCCCTTCCAGTAAAACAAAACTCTTCCCACTTCCTTAGCCCTCCCATACCTTAATGGGTGCCAAAATATGCCTCCTTTCTAATGCTCTGATAGTCTCCCAATGAGCACCTTTCTTTTTGGCTACTGGGCCCCGCTCTTATACATTGCCTGCTTCAGCACAGTTCTTCAGTCCCTAAATCTGACCTGCCACTATTCTGCAGGTCCTCAACCCAAAAAATGGACAAGATCCAGCAGAAAGGGGAGGTGTTTGAGTTCTGTAGTGATTACCATGATACTAATGCCATGAATAGATTGAAAGGGGCAATGGCAGTAGAAGAGAGGGGTGTGTGTGGGGAGATGGGATGGAATAAGATTAATTCCAAGCTTGAGTCCCAAGCTACTATATCTCCCAAAGGCCAGAAATCCTCCATCCTTCATGGCATAGGACTCCCTGCTGGTCACACAAAAGTAGTTACACACAGTGACCACAGTTCTCTAAGAAGTTCCATACACCCATATAGCAAAGAGGTGTGGCCCTCCACCGAGACTGACAGAGGAAGCCCTATCTACCCCCTGGTAGGCTGAACATGGCCATCCACCCCGTTGGAAGCAGAGGGGCAGGACAGGAAGGTTAAAAGGCAGGCCCTGTAGCTTAGTTGGAAGGGAGTTGGTGAAGGAGACAGACATGTCCCGGCCATTGCTGAGCCCAATGCCTGAGGATGGGCCCTGCAGCACCGAGGATCCAGAAGGACTGTCAGGTTGACCTGCTGACGGGAGCACGGAGGAGCTACTGGGACTTCCATGGGCCATTTACCCAGGGATACTGAGGAACCCCATGAACTAAGGTACACTGTAGTGGGGTCATAGGAAGTAGCCCAGGGACACCAAACAATAGTCTGGTAGCGTGTTGCAATGGGATTCCTGCTGACTCAGTGGTGAAGCCCTCCACCATTCTCATGGCCCTGGGCAGGAACCTAGTGGAGTAGGGTGGGCCCAGGTCTCCCTACACCCTGTGGCCACCCCACCCTAGGATAACTGCACACCTTAGGCAAAGAGGCATGCGTTTGTCTGCCATCTGCCTGGGCACCTTAGACTGCCAGAAGGGCCAGACCCCTACAGCCTGCTTATAACTCCACTCTGCCTATGGGGTGCTGTTGCTCTGCCCTGGCTGTGGGCCCAAGCTCCCTAGATTGTTTGGTACTCCACCCTGGCTGAAGGACTGAGCTCCCTAGATTGATTACCATTAGGCCCCTACAGTAGGCTGCAGCTCTACAGACTGCTTACTGCTTGGCTCTGCTGAGAGGGTGGAGGGGTCCAGAACCCAGAGACTGCTAATTCCCTTAAGCTTTCTAGGACAGCCATGCAGTAGGGAGGGGTTGTGGCTCTCTGCAAAGACTGATTGGGCAGGAGGACCACAGGACCTTACAACCTCTTATAAAGTGGGACCTTACAACCTCATATAAACCGTATAGAAAGAATAATAGAATTATAGATTCATAGAATATCAGGGTTGGAAGGGACCTCAGGATGTCATCTAGTCCAGCCCTCTGCTCAAAGCAAGACCAATCCCCAACTAAATCATCCCAGCCAGGGTTTTGTCAAGCCTGACCTTAAAAACTTCTAAGGAAGGAGATTCCACCATCTCTCTAGGTAACCAACTCCAGTGTTTCATCACCCTCCTAGTGAAAAAGATTTTCCTAATATCCAACCTAAACTCCCACTGCACTTAAAAACCATTACTCCTTGTTCCTGTCATCTGTACCACTGGGAACGTCTAGATCCCTCTTGGACCCCTTTCAGGCGGTTGAAAGTAGCTATCAAATCCCCCTCCTATTTCTCTTCTGCAGACTAAATAATCCCAGTTCCCTCAGCCTCTCTTATAAAATGCTCCAACCCCTAAAAATTTTTGTTGCCCCCTGCTGGACTCTTCCAATTTTTCCCCATCCTTCTTGTAGTGTGGGGCTCAAAACTGGACACAGTACTCCTGATGAGGCCTCACCAATGTCAAATAGAGGAAATGATCACACCCCTCGATCTGCTGGCAATGCCCTAATTATACAGCCCAAATGCCATTAGCCTTTGGCAACAAGGCACACTGTGAATCATAGAATAGAGAATATCAGGGTTGGAAGGGACCTCAGGAGGTCATCTAGTACAACCCCCTGCTCAAAGAAGGACCCAAGTTCCTGACTAAATCATATCAGCTTTCTCGTCCACTGTAACCGTAGGTGCCTTTTCTGCAGAACTGCTTCTTAGCCACTCGTCCTAGTCTGTAGCACTGCATGGATCTTCCATCCTAAGTGCAGGACTCTGCACTTGTCTGTTGAACTCCATCAGATTCTTTGGCCCAATCCTCCAATTTCTTAGGTCCTCTGTATCTATCCCTACCCTCCAGTGTATCTACCACTATCCAGTTTAGTGTCATCTGAAACTTGCTGAGGGGCCAAATCCCACATCCCAATCATTAATGAAGATATTGAACAAAACCAGCCCCAGGACCGACCCTTGGGGCACTCCACTTGAAACCGACTGCCAACTAGACATGGAGCCATTTATCACTACCCATTGAGCCCGACGATCTAGTCAGCTTTCTATCCACTTTATAGTCCATTCATCCAGCCCATACTTCTTTAACTTGCTGGCAAGAATACTGTGAGAGACCATATCAAAAGATTTGCTTAAGTCCACTGCTTTCTCCACTTCCACAGAGCCAGTTATCTCATCATAGAAGGCAATTAGGTTAGTCAGGCATGACTTGCCCTTGGTGATTCCATGCTGACTTTGTAATCCAGGGATGGGCAAACTACAGCCTGTGGGCCATATCCAGCCTGAGGGACAGACCAGCCCAGCTCTCGAGCTCCTGGCCTGGGAGGCTAGCCCCCGGCCCTCCCTCCATCCCCCCTCCTGCACAGACTCAGCTTGCTTTCTCTGCTGCTGGTACAATGCTCTGGGCTTTGGGGCTGTGAGCTCCTGGGGCAGCGCAGCTGCAGAGTCGGCCTGACCCAGTGCTCTGTGCTGCATGGTGGCAGTGACAGCAGCATGGCCCGGCTCCAGCTTGGCGGGGTGACTGTAGCGCCACCAGCCATCGGTGCTCCAGGCAGGATGGTGCTCCAGGGAGCAGGGGGAGTTGGATAGAGGGCAGGGGAGTTCGAGGTGGTGGGCAGGGGACAGGGGTGTGGATGGGGCAGCAGGGGCTCTGGGGGGGTTGGATGGGGCAGCTGGGGGCAGTCAGGGGCAGGGAGTCCAGGGGCAGTCGGGGACAGGGAGTGGGGTTGTGTGGATGGGGCAGGGGTCCCAGAGGGGCCATCAGGGAATGAGGCGGGGTTGGATGGGGCAGGAGTCCTGGGAGAGGCAGTGGCGGTGACAGAAGGGAGGTGGGGGCTGGGCCACGACCCCCCTCTCCTAACCAACCCTCCATACAATTTACAAAATCCGATGTGGCCCTCAGGCCAAAAAGTTTGCCCACCCCTGTTGTAATCTACATTTGGCATTTTTCTTACAGGGGACACTATTGAGAGATGGTCTTACCAGTCTAGTGCAGCTAGTTATCAACTTCCAACTGCCATGGAACGTTCTGATTTCTATATTCCATTCCTTTTATTCCAGCATTCCATTCCTTTCTTCTGTCACCTCAAAACATTCTGCTTGCTAACATTACATTTTTTCTTTTCAGGTAGAATTGTCCAGTTATTAATCTCTGGGCCAAAAACAATAAATCTGTTTTGGGATTACAGGAACTCAGTAATAATTCACAGCATCACTCTGTCTGTTTGGCATTAGTGATGTGGGAGACCTAGAAATGGAACAAAGGTGATCACTCACTGATTAAAATTGTTCTATTATCCTCAGGATCTCTAGTTCACTTCCTTCTTTTGAAGCCTGGAGAAAAAGAACTAGCTAACTATCTAAAACTTGTAAAGCCAACAAATACATTAAGGAAACAAACCAATGTTATGATCCATAGCTCATACACTTGTATCATTAGGATTATAAGGAATTAATCTGTTAACAACTTGGAACCTGAAGAAACTGACAAGTCCTTCCTGCTGTACTATGCTACTACAACTCAGTCTGTCTTCTCTACCACTCTACAGAAGTTTTTGCACTCTAAAGTTGCTTAAGTAATCACTTATCAATTTGAATTTACCCCTGAATATTGTCAATTTGAAAGTCCTTTTTGCTTGTTAAAACTGTATATCTATAAATGTTAAATTGGACTATATAATTGTATGGTTCCTATAATTAGGCCAGTCTACTATTGGTTAATAATAATGTTATATTATTACTAGAGGTTAGTCCTGGTTATTTAATTAGCTACAATAAATTATTTTTTTCTACAAGTATTTTAACATGATTAAGCAAAACAGTGGTTCAAGGGAGAACATTAGATTTATTTATGTGTAAACAAGGGAGTATACCAAAGTTATTTTGTGCAGGCTAGACCATGGGAGCTGATCATTCCTGGCTTTGGGCACTGCAGTGTTCCTTGGAGGGAGCTCACAAAGTAATTAGGGAGCTTCACTATTTCAGATACCAATAAAGGATTTATTACTAGAATTGGTCTGATAACTACTGAGCTGGGTGTGTGCAGGCATGGCTTCATTAACATCTGGAGCAGAGATCCCCTATCATGCAGTGCCTCCCTGCTTTTCTGGTCCCAGAGTTCCGTGTGGTTCTTGCCTTGGAATCTCTGTTCTCCATTCTGTATGCTAATGGAGATACCTTCTTGTCCCAACATTGATGCAAATGAGACTAGGGGAGTTTCCTTAATATTATCATCCTTATCCCAGGGGGTTAGGTGTGTCTCCCACTGCTTTATCATTGCTTTTTGTAAGTCTTTCTTCTGATGCAGATTTGGTTCAAGCAGAGGCTGAAGGTGCCATTCATGGGTCAGACAGGCTGGGTACTGTGCCCTGGTTCCCCAAGAACACAGAGCTGCTAGGTAACACTATTTACATCAGGTGCATTTTTAGCCTATCAGGCCTTTTAGAACCCAGGCTGGCCTTTCACCACTTTTAGAACTTTAAAATATGAACAAATACTACAATTGCCAGTTATTGAATTCCAGTAGTTACCAAGACCATCACAGATGTTGATTATTGCACATCTTGATTATTTATGAAGTGTTGATTTCTTATAAACCACACCACTAACCTTATTACAATTTAAAAAGAGATGAGTAATGATTAGAAGTGCTATTTATTTGTTAAAATTACAAAAATATCTGCAAGTTAGACCTTCATATTTAACTTTTAAACCAATCTTTTTGTGCAAACTGCATTTCTGATCTCTACTCTCATATTTTATTTAGGCATATGTGGCATTTTTCTAACTCCAATGTTTAAGAAAGCAAGTCAAAGCCACTATTCTCTTTTTGGATCAGACAGGCCTCCATTCCTGCTGCTCCCTTCCTATTATGCAAATATGAAAAAAAAATCTCATTATGTACCTTGGAAACTGCTGGGTTTATTTTTAGTCTGGTAACACTTGGCCATATTTTGATACAGTTGCTCACGCTCAGTGAGTAGCACCTTGCTATACAAGTAGTTCTGCTGTTCTAGTCTGCATCTGGTATAATTGCTGTTGATGCTACAGCCACATTGATTGTGAAATAAAGTACTATTCATCATGAGGAAGGGTATCAGAATTTGGCCCATTGTTTATAGCAGAACTCTTTTTGTTTTCTTATGGTTTAAATTAATTTCCTATGAGAAATGGATGGTGAATCTAGTAGTTTTCTATCTCAGTGGGTTTCAGCAGCTGCTTTAGCAACCCCCTCAAAGTGAATCTTCTTTGTATTAATCTGTTCAAAGTCTCCCCAAGTCTGGTTTTGTAGGGCCTGATCTAAAGCTCACCATAGTGAGCGGAAAAACTGCCATCATCAGGCCCCTAATGTACTCAATTTCTTTTTTATGTTAATACATGGGACCTGATTCTCCATTGCTTTGCACCTTGTGTAGTTATTTATACCTGTGCAAAATAAGGAAAGGGTGTATAAAATACATCCCAAACAGAATATCAGGGTTTTACTCCTACTTTGTGCAGATGTAAAGGACTAGATGAGGTGCAGGACAACAGAGATTCAGCTATGCTGGGTGAAATCCAGGCCACATGGAAAACAGGAGTTTTACCATTGATTTCACTGAGGTCATGGTTTCACCTCTTCTTTTTTGCCTTTAGCAAATATGGTAGTCCATCTCCAAATTTCTCAGTCTTCTCATCTTTCTTTGCATTAAAAATGTTTCAGTCAAAAGAAAATATTATCTTTTGACTATGTTCACCAAAAAGTTAAAAAAATACCATTTAAATTAATTTTTAATGTCCTCTTTTATAACTGAAGTTCTTCCAGTGTGAAAGTGTGGCAGATTTTACTACTGTTCAGTGATTGTTTCCATAACTGTTGTCTATACTTCTAAATAATCAATAAATTTGACCTGGTTATGTGATATGAGTACAGTTGATCAAAAATTTTCCACTGATACTTTTTTTAATGGAAAATCAGCTTTTTTTTAAAAAAAAACTTAGTTTTCATGGAAAGTATCTGGTTTCTTAGAAAATGTTTCATTTTTAAAGTTTTCAGATAAAAACAAAAATTTCTTTGGCTTTTAGCAGTTTTTGGCTGAAAAATTTCAATTTTCGTTAGTTTATACTAATACTCTCCTGCTATTTCCCACACAATCATGTCCAATATCTGGCTTCCTGGGAACCTGAATTTGCAGCCCTTGTATATATGTATATGCTAGAGAATTGCTTCATATATTTGTCTTTAATTTTTACCCACAACTTCATTTAAAAAAATAAAACAGTCACGACTTTAGACTATGTTCAGCATACATCGAAACTTCAAGATGGTTCTACATCCTGTTGGTTTGATTTTTTTTTCTTTTGGGTAGAGTGTCTGGTTTTTAAAGGGACAGTCCGGTGTTTTGGGACTTTTTCTTATATAGGCACCTATTACCCCATACTCCCTGTCCCATTTTTTCACGGTTGCTATCTGGTAGCCCTAGTTTTGGGCATTTCCTTAATTTTAATGTGCATTGAAAGACAGACGGCGTTCATTTATGTTTTGCCTATTATGTACCATTTGAAGTTCCTCCAAAAGCTGAAGTAAAAAAAAGTTATTTCAGTCAATTATATTTCCTGGTTTTATCAGTTGAAGCTGGATACATCCTAAAGAGTAAGTGAAAATATCTATGGCTTCTTGTATGTGCCTTTCATAAACTCATGGAGACATCTAGTGGACACGGTAATCTATATTGTTAAAGCCAGTAAGACTATGCTTTTCTGACTCCTACCTAAGAAGAATATTCTGTCCTTCACGTAATTCTCATTAATGTTGTGGAAGAAAACAAAGTCCTCACTCTGAGTTTAAAGCAACAAGCCAGAGGCAGCTTTATTGCGAGTAATTGCAATATGTGTAGGAGAGTACACACAGACAGGGATTCCCCCTCCTGAGGCAGGTATCCTTTAGATAAACAATTAGGGCAAGCTTTTATACCCTTTGTTATATACAGTAATGATCAACAGCTGCATTTTGTTTATACATATTCCTTCCTGATATCTTACTTTTCTCAGCAATTTTCTGCTTCAGTCTGCATTCCATTCTTATCTAACAAGGTCAAAATAACCTCTCACAGTTTTTCCCACTCGCCCAGGCCCTGCATTAAAGTCTCACATTATTAAATAGAAGACTTAGCCTGATTCTTGTTCTTCGTGGAAGACTAAGATGTCTGCGCTTTTCCCAAATTCCACAATATGGTTATTGTATCAGAGGGGTAACTGTGTCAGTCTGGATCTGTAAAAGCAGCAAAGAGTCCTGTGGCACCTTGTAGACTAACAGACTTATTGGAGCATGAGCTTTCGTGGGTGAATACCCACTTGGTCGGATGCATGCATCCGACCAAGTGGGAATTCACCCACGAAAGCTCATGTTCCAATACATCTGTTAGTTAATGTGGTTATTGGGAGTGGGTGCATAGTGAGATATTGCCCCTAGTCTGGATCCTAAATTTATTGCAAGGAAAGGAGATGGTAATTTGTGAATGAAATCCAAACAATACTAGCAGAACTGCTATTCTTTGATTCCAATTTTATTCAATTCATACACCCCATTAGCTCCTTTGTGATTTCTACCAGTAGCATTGCAATCTGCTGTGCTAGTGTGAATATGATGGTGGGCATGTATGGGGAAAAAACAAAGAAGAAAAAAATACTCATAAGGCAGAGTGCATGTTCATTGACTTGTGGGTACTTTTTCAAAATATAAAACAAATCCTTGCTGTTTAAAAATAATTTCTGAAGTAGATTTCAAATTCCCATAAAATATTTTTCTACTTATCTGGAGCCAAGAGGACACCTTAAGCTTAATTTCTGTCTGCCTTCTCTTTTTTAAACCTACTGTGATATAGAAACACCTCAGCTGAGTATACCTGAAAATCAAAGGTGGTGGTGAAGTGATTCATCTCTATTTTTAGTTTGTCTGCTTTGTTCAGCACTTTGTATATAGCACTTTGTATATAGTATATAGTGTACAGCTCAGGACCTAAATCTTTCCCCCCTGTTCTTTTATGGATCTTTCAGACATAAAAAGAATAAACATGTTTATAATTAGGAAAATATGATTATAAAACCACAAAAACTGTCAGGGGGACTCAGGGGCAGATGTATCACCTGAAATGATTTCAAAAGCCACTTTCTGAAATGGACTAGATTTTAAGTTGAAGGTGTGCCTTTAAGTCCCCCAGTCTATGTAAGGGCTGCAGAAGGCGCTGCATGTTGCAGAATTGTCATATGGACAAGTCAGGATGAGATTTAGCATGAATATGTGATTTTTTTTTAATGATTCCTACTTGCATAAATTAGAGTTAATATATCCCCTGTAAACCCAAGAACTGGAAGGCCTGTAGGGAACAATCTCTGGGTCCCCTTGTTAATGAAAAGGGACAAATTGAAGAGACTCTTACCTGTGGACAGATCTCATTGGCATATTTATCATTTTGCCTCAGTTTAGGTTTATAAGGCGTTGAAAGTTGTATTGTTTGGAAGGTTTTTGTTCTATTCTTGGGAATGGTGTTAAGTGTTTAATGTACTAAATATACTTTTAAATGAGTGTATGAGACGGTTATACATAGGGTAAGGGGGGAACTAACTCACCCTGATCGTGTGGTCAATGGGCTTAGATTGGGTAGTTGCGTTCAACCTAAATTCAGGGATGGGGGATACATTTACTGGAAGGTCTTTTATATTGCTCTGTACTTCTACTTCTGCAGAGAGGAAAGAGATCCAGGGATTAGGGCACTAACATGGGTTTCGGCAGAGCTGCATTTAGTTTCCTGCTTTGCCATAATTTTTCTTAGTATCTCAGAGCCCCATTTTTCAGATGGGGAAAAATAATATTTTCCTGCATCACAGCAGGTGTTGTGAGAATAACTACACTAAATATTGCAAGATGCTCAGATACTATGGTGATGGGGAGACAGGGGCATACAAATACCTAAGGGACAGACTGAGTACAGCCTGCATCTTTTTTTGTTAAAGGTAGCATGGGGACATGTCTATACCTATACAGCCTGTGCAGCAAGTGCTGCAGCATGCCATGCATTAACTGTCTATGTGGAAATTGCTGCTGTGCACTAGAAATTCCCTAGTGTGCATTGGCATACTGAGGTGTGAATCAGCAGTATGTCAATGTGCAGTAAGGAACTTTGAGTATGTAACAGCAGGGTCCACATGGTCAGTGAGTGTGACACCCTGGAGCACTGTAGCTTTCCAACTCAGCTTCTCGTGAGTAGTATAAGGGGCCAAGCATCAATCAAACATAGACCCCTCCCCCTGACCCATCAGGACCCACCTACCTGTCACACTAAAATCCACCCCACTGAACTATTACTTCTGGGGTCAAGATGGACACATGCCAAGAAGCTAAGGGTGTCATGTGATCCCTCTAAGAACTCCTCCCACTGCCCTCTACCAATCAGGATCAGTTTTGCCCCCCATAAGACTGCCCTGAGAGTGGATTTGACCAATTGGGGGGTGTTCTGCGGTGGGGTGACTGGGTCAGCAGAGGGTTGTATGACCCCTCTAAAAACTCCGCCCACTGCCCTCTACAATCAGGATCTGTTTCTGCCACTGAGGATCTCCCCGAGAGTGGATTTGACCAATTGAGGGGAGTTCTGGGGCAGGATGACCCACCCAGAAGAGGGTCACATGATGCCTCTAAGAGCTTCCTCTAGTGCCCCCTTCCAATCAGAGTTCAGCACCTCCCCTGGAAGCCCCAGCACCACATGGAGGAGGCCATTTCATTCAAAGAATGTGTTTTTTAGAAATTGTGGAAATGCTGAGAGGAAAAATGGACTCGTTCACCACCCCCGTGAGAACTTCAGACTTTATTTTAGCTCCGAAGGCCTTTGACCACTCATGAAGGAAGTGCTACATCAGCGACAGGAGGAGAAGGGAGTAGATGAGGGGAGTTCTTTGGGCCAGATGTTGAGGGATATGCTGGAACCCCGTTCCTGAAACCCAAACGTTTATGAGGCAGCTCAAGAAATGTGATGGCCTCTTGTTGTCCACCCTTCTGGAGGAAGGCGACCACTGCTCATGGGAGTCAATGGTGGACAAGATGAACAGAAAAGACATCACTCAGGTAAATGAATGATTAAGCAGTGACGGTTGGGACTTGAGGATGGGTTGTAATGGGGTTAGGAACTGACCCAGGGTTGCGTAAATCTAAAAACAAGCAGTGGGGGGCTTACCTCTACTTTTCTTTTCTGAAAAACTCTGGACAGCTCGATGATGCCTTTCCAGAGGCCTTTTGGAACTTACACGTTGGTAGCCCTGTGGGAGTAAATATATCATGCATAAACTGTTTTTGCTTGTGTCTGAGACACAGATCTGAAGAAGAAAATCTGGAAAAGGATGAAATGGAAGAATGAACCCGCTCAGACTCCCTAATGGTAGGGGTCATGGTGTACATTTTCACAGGTGGCTGTAAAAGGTCATGTTAAATTAGGCGATTAATAAAACTTGTTCAGGTTTGTCAATACAAATGTGTCCCCTCCACACTTGGTAGAAACAGACTTATTTTCCCTTCATCCTCATCGCTCTGCTTCACGTACGTTAGGTACCTTTGAAGTATGGCACTGTAAAGTTTAGCCTTTTTGTATTTGGATAAGTCAGTCCTTTGAAGAAAAGACTTCATTTAAGCATCCAGTAAGTGAGTTGTGGTCGTTCTCATATTTTCCTCCAATGGAGAGGGAGCCCTTAATTGCTCCAACTGGCGGCTGGGAACCAGGTACATTTTTTCTGCATACTCCATTGTCAATTAGTCAAAAGTCCCGCTATCTGAGGAACAGCAAAACTTTACAGAGGTCTGATAAACCCTTTGGACTGCTTCACCAGATGTTTCTTTCTTTTAAATGAAACCCTTTTATTACACACATTATTATTACACATTTTATAAGCATGTGTTTCTTTTTCAGCACACGCACTTGATTCTGTGTCAAAGGTACATTTCTTTTTAAGATATTGAGTTCTATTTCTGAGATGGATGCCACTAAATTGCCAGAGGCTGAACACAGTACTGCCTTCCTGTGTTGCGGGACGATTTGCGAAGTAATTTTAAAAGGAACAGGTTTCTCTTCACACAGCTAGACATGTTTTTGGTCAGCAACTCTGGCTGTTAAAAAAGGCCTGCTGATAATTCATTTCTTTTTATACCGGCAGTTGTTCTTTTCAAAGTATAAGCCGCTGGCCAGTCTGGAGGGAAAAGACCAGTTCTTAGTCTATAAGCTTCTGTTTTAGAAGCATTTAAATCCACCACCAGGATAAGGTCTTTTGGTAGCATCCTCAAAAGCTTCTAGAAAATATTGTGCTTTGCCGGGGTACATTTGTCGAGCTAACATAGTGATTTGTAATTTATCTCTGGGGTTTTTGAACAGAACCATGTACTTTGTGTTTATGTTAATCGTGTGACTCTTTTTTCCCTGACAAAATACATTCTGAACTATATACGTAAAGCTCAAGTTCCTGTGATGCACATACTTGGTAAAGACTTTCTCAATTTCACCACTTTCACAAGCAGAGTTCATCAGATTATCTATGATAATAATATTTACTTTATTGGTAGGCCATCATCAAAAGGATCAGGCAACCCCTCCACAAAACTGATAAAAGGCAACTGTAACACCACACAATGTTCTTAGGCATAACAGAGAATGTTCATATGGCATTATCCAACATATTTTTTATAAAATAACTTTTCCCGCAGTTGTTAGGCTCTGTGAGAATTACAGAAAAGGGGTGTTTCCACCTTGTATCCATTTTCAAAAGCCATAGGGCAGAGTTTTAAACCCTTCTCGAAGGCCCCTCTTGTTGTAAACGTCTTTCTGCATTTTTAAGGGTCTTTGTTTCTATTTGCCACTGATTTTTGTTCCTTATAATAGAGGTCTGCTGCACCTCTATCTTTTTTGGGATGTTCTCTCCCAGTGCCTCCCTATAGTCCAGAAATAGATCTTTCAAACTGTCAAAGCTGATCTTTTCATAGTTTGCTACGTTCAGGCTAATCCCGTTTGACTTTCATACAGGCCTTTTCTCCCGATAACTTGTATCCATATGTTTTTTGGCCGGCTGACACAAACTCGGTGATGTGTTGATCTGGTGGGATCTCACTTGTGAGGTCTCCTAAATAATCCCCCAGAGGAGGGTTCCAGTCACCCTCCCTTTTCACAAATATCACTGAGTCGTGGTATGGGCACTGCTCTTGCAGCCTGCCAGCAGATTGTATAGTTCTAAGCAGACATAAACAGTGGTAAAACAGGATATGAAGACACTAGTATTGCCAAAGATTGAGTAGCGATCTTTTGCATGCTTCCAAGACAAACATACTGTTTCATCATCGATAAACTCACAGTATGAATCCTCATAATTGGGACAAAACAGGTATTGAAAGAGTTCATCAGGGTGTCTCACGATGCTGGTATTGAGTAGGTTTGTTCTTTGACTGAATTTACTGGTAGAAATCATTAACATACTTATTTTGTTTTTCTTCACCTATTCAGCTGGGATACCCTGACGCTTCCTGTTTTTGGCAGTGGTGTAATTTTAGGTACTCTGAAAATGTTTATCAGATTTTTTCTTGAAAATGCCAGATTTCATAGATTTTAGCCATCCTGCATGCCCCTTCACATTAAATTCCACCATGCATCAAGTCCCCAGGATGGACCTCTCTCTGTCAGTATGGATGCACGTCTCTCACTGCTCGGTTTCCGTACAGGTTCGACACAGTGGGTACACTTTAACTTTCACAATTCCAAAATAATTTGTGAGGGGTCCAAATTTGTCATGAACTATATCAGGATGTCCAATAGGGTATTTTTGGTTTTGTTTATGAAAGGGTACAGGCTGGTAAAATCATAATAATAGATTTCTTCACTGGAGTTAGGTTTGTAATATAGCTGGATAGTGTTAGTCCTCCCTCACAAAAAAAGCATCCCTAGGCATGAGAGCCTGAGGCAGCTGGAATTTGTTTAAGAAATCTGCAAGCTCTCTGTCTGTTTCTATCATGACCGCTCACTTGTGCTCCCAGATGGTCCTCACTACATAACCAAGTCTTTTCAGATAGTCAGTCCTGAGCTGCGTCTTGTAATAAAGAAATCCAAAAGTTGTCCCTGACATAGGATTCTGTGCTTTTTCACAATAACAGGTGACACAGATCTGGAAAAAACACACATTAAACTCAAAGGCTGTGCATACTCTGTTAACGATGGCGTAATCGTCTAGAAAGTAGGGCACTCATAAAGCATGCCATATCTGTATATTTTCTTTGTGAGCGGTATGCAACAGCCACTGAATGGAGGGGGTCGAATATTTCTTTTTCTACCTGTGATAGTTGTCTAGAGGGAGAAGAGCTATTGTGTTAGGCTGCAAAAACATAAACCTGTACATAGCCGTGCAGACAGATGCCAGCATTATGTACCGGAAAGGATCTGTACACAATTTTACCTCTTTGAGTTTACGAGGGCCTCTCTCTACAATATCCCCCATCTGTTATTTTCATGATCTCTTCTCTGTACAGGATACAGGCCCATCTCAAAATGTTGACATCCTGCTGACAATAATACACGAGCTCTTTCTGCATTTGAAACATCTCATATCTGTTGTCCCAATACCAGTCAAGAAATTCTGCTTTCTCCCTGGGCATCCTGCTGTCTATGCCATAGTGCTCCACCCTGAACATAGGCCCCACGTAATTTTGGTTTTCTAATGTGTTAAAAAACATGTGGGAAATACCCTTTGCAACCTTCCACCCCCATCATCTGTGGGATCTTGCTAAGCTTCATAGGCAAGAAGTTTTAAGAGTCTATAAACTGAATGCCCAGGGCCTTAACTTTCACACACATTAGTTTGCTACGCTGAGTTATCAGTTCTATGCACATCTTTTCCTTCAGTAACTATCTAATGATGAAGTACGCTTCGTAACCTTTAGAATTGTGCACTAGGAATGTGTAGTACTGGAACTTTTTGTCAATAAAGGTCTTTACAAATGTAGAAAGACACTCACTGCCCTGAAATTCCCAGATTTAGGGACATAGCAAAATTTTCTGGCTTTAGGGACATAGCAAAAATGTAATTTGGCACATGCAACCCTGTCTCTTGCATGCATTCAAAATCGTAAAAAATTTACTTTGCTGATGATTCGGGCTTTCTAATGCTATCCATAAACCACAGGTGGCTGTCTACATCACCAGTAATCAAACTTTGACACTGCTTACAACTCCTCCCTTTACACCTGTGCCCCTTGTCCATGTAAGGCTAATACTTATCACATAAAGTTTTAGACAGGCGTTCAACTTGTTTTTTCAATGTGCAGTCAATGTGTCTGTCTAAACACTCTTTGGAGCCACAATACATTCTACAGCTAGGAGACTTCAGCTGCATGCTCACACTCTCTGAGCATATTGCACTCAAGCAGAGGCGGCAATGATACCTGCAAGAGTGGTCGTGACTGTACAACATGTGGCAAAACTCATAAGAATTTTTTGCACTGAACAACTTTTTCACATCCAGAAGCCCATTGTGCAACAGGATAAAAAAAGTCTTGAGGTTCACTGCCTGTTTTTAAAAAAAAAACACCCACCTTTCGCTGCATAAAGCACCACCTGTATATTGACTCCTAAATGCTGTTCAAAGGATGCTATATTGCTGAGCATAATCTTTTTTTGATCTGACCACCCCAGTTTCTCATGCAACTTTCTCGCCCCATCTAACAATTCCACATCTGTGGGTTTACAGTCGGACATGACAGCCAAGAGCCCACCCACAAAACACAGACTGTTATCAGTGTCAGTCAGGTCTACTAAACACTGTCTCTTTTTATGGATAATTTGACTACTGAGGATAGAATTTACAACTCTACAGCCACCCATGACCAAGTTTCTTTACATCTGTCACAATAAGGCACAATGTCCCATTGACATGCATCTCTCTATTACTCTGTAACAGCTTTGAAGTCTGATTTAAGAAGTCTTCAGCAGACAGCTCATCCCTAGTTCTTCTTATTGAAAACAAAGGGTTAGTTAAATTATGACTTTCTAAGTGTAACTGAACGTAATCATTAGGGGCTATCCTACTGTTAACATCATCGAGAACTAACTCTATCCGCCTGTGTATGGCTTTGACGACCTACCGATCTGAATTTATTCAGACAAGACTGATAAAACAAAATTCCTCACAATACACCAAACCCCCAAATCTAGGTAATTCCCATTGCCAACTTCTCACTCACTCCATATACACATCTGTTTGGGGGGGTCTGCATCTGCATTTTCAGGGTTACTTGGGGGTTCCTCTATGGGACCATCAGCTGCATCTTCTACGTCAGACGCTATTTGCGTGTCAGACTCCAAGGGGCCACCACAAGGATCATCAGGAGTAGAGAGGGAATCATGTAGAGGGCCTTCTTTGGAATTTTCTAAATCAGACTCTGGTTAAGAGTCACCACCACTTTGCAGGTCAGATTCCGCCTCCCCATTCTCAGACAGATCAGTCTGAGAGCCTCCAATAGGGGACATCTCTTTTGGTTTTTTCTCCTCATCACCTCTTTAGCCTTTTTAAAAAATTTTACAGCAACCCTAGCCCGTAACTCTTGGGCAGCAGTCCGTTTATCCCCCAAACGTTTATCCCCCTTTCTTTATGCCTTAGCTGATGTGTACCCTTGAGGATGCCCCTTTTCCCCTGGCCCCTTTCCACGACTCCTGCTCAGAGCCACCCTCTGAAAAAATTGAAGTATTTTTCAAAAAGTCAGCCACAAGAGCTTTTGCATTTTTGATGTAGTTTCCAGTCCTCCTTTCTTTTAGCACCCTGAGGATACAGCATCCATCAGCTTTCTGAATGAAGCATCATATTTTTCCTAAATCTTTTTAGAATACCAAAGAGCTGTGCTGAGCTTATTGTGTTGGGAGAGTGGGTCATAATAATTTTCAGATACTTCATAAGGAGATATCCCAGCATTTCAGGAGCTTTCAGTCCTTGCTTTTTTATTCACATCCTCTAAAGTGCATGCTCCGGGTTTGTGAATGTGTGTGTTTTCCCTCAGATACACAACCCCTAAAGCACATGCTCCGGGTTTGTGAATGTGTGTGTTTTCCCTCACAGTTTTCTCAGGGTTTGGTGTGTTGCTGACCATTGAGGAACTGCAGTTGTGTTTGTGTCAGGGCCAGTGCAACCATTTAGGCGACCTAGGTGGTCATCTAGAGCGCTAGGATTTGGGGGGCTGCATTTTCTTCAGCAGCAACCACGGCGGCAGGATCTTCAGCCGCACCAGTCGCCGCCGACATTTAGACAGAGGAAGCTGGGTCAGGGGAGCATGGGGATGGCTGACTGCAGCAAGTAAGGGAAGGAGCGGCATGCAGGAGAACTCCCTGCCCCAGCTCACCCCTGCCCCGCCTCCTCCCCGAGCACGCTGTGGCTGCTCACTTCTCCTGCCTCCCAGGCTTGCAGTGCCTAAGCTGATTGTTGTCACAAGCCTGGGAGGAGGGAGAAGTGAAGCAGCAATGGAGTGCTTGAGGATGAGGTGGAGCAGGGGTGAGCAGCTTCACTTCTCCTGCCTCTCAGGCTTGCGGCGCCAATCAGCTTAGGCACCACAAGCCTGGGAGGTGGGAGAAGTGAACAGCGATGGTGTGCTTGGGGTGTAGGTGGAGCAGGGGTGAGCTGGGGCGGGGGGTGCCTCAGGGTGGAGGGTGAGGGGTTGGGAGATGCCACAGGGGGGCACTCAGGGCAGAGCGGGGGAATTGCCGGGGGGTGCCTCAGGGCAGCGGCTTGGAGACGAGGGAGGGCGCAAGGTGGAAGTTTCGCCTAGGGTGTGAAACATCCTTGCCCCGGCACTGGTTTGCATAGTTGCTTTTTAACCAAAGTCTTTTGTTTTGTCCTTGGGTTTGACAAATATGTGCTTTGGACTGCCCTGGTGCTTCATCTGTGCTCTTGGCGCTGTTGTTGTTATTATTATTATTATTATTATTATTATTAAAGGTCTCAGAGCAGATTTCTGGTTCTTTGGCAGTTCTGGTGGAGGTGTCCCTGTAGTTCTGACTACAGCATTGTCAGGAGAGCTGCCTGATTAAGAAAAACAGAGATCTTCCAATTTAGATCAGATCAACATTTTACAAACTTAACTTTACCATCTCTTTCACCTACACCTATGTATTTGCTTAAAATACAAAACCTCATAAAATAACCAAAACAATAAGCAAAACATATTTATTGGGCTTCATCCATCCATCAGCCATTGATGCTGGTGAATTTTCCTTTTCAGCTGTCTCTTTCCTTTTTCTTTTGATTTGTTTACCCTCTGGTCTAAGGATCTCTCATGTTCTGACCTTTCTGTGGAGCAGATAACATTATTATTATAAAACTCATGAAACTGTCTTGTAAACTTGAAAAATAAAATATTCATCAGAGTGTTTTTCTATTTAAAAAGTGATAGTTTTAAAACAAAATAATCCATTTCAGGCTGTACTACAAACACAGGTTTTGGTTTATTTCTACCACTAGTGTTTCTCTAAAACCTAGACTTTTTTTAATACAAGCACGTTTCCACCATGCACCCAAAAACAAAGTGCAATAAAATACTTTTTAAAATTCCCCACCAACTATGTCTTGTATAGCCCCCTGAATCACCAACAACAATTTAAACACTCATTTTAAAACAATCCATTTTAAAAACACATCACATTTGCAGAGTAAAAACCAAACTATTTTGAAACAAAATACTGTAAAACCCCACACACTTATCTCTAGCATAGGTTCTCTGAATCTCTCTCACAACCCTCTGCCAGCAGTGTTAAACGCACCAAATCAACAGTCTGCAACCAAATATTTTTTAAAATCCACACCTATCTCTAGTATAGGCTCCCTGAATTACCAACAACAATTTAAAAATTAAGTAATTAAAAATATTTTAAAACACACACACGCTTTTAAAAGCCAATTGCAGAAAGTTACCTCCCTCCACAGAGTAAAGGGATGCTGGCACATGGTTATTCTGTTTTCCCCCATGTGTATTTGGGCCTTTGAATAAAAGAACAAGCAAAAATTTTAGTTAGTATTATTCCCCAATATTCCCCTATGGAATCTGTATTATATCTGGTGTATTTTAATTTAACAGAATTATGCATAACTGTAGTTAAAAATGGGGTTTTACCTGGCCGTGGTGACAAGCAGGTATAAGTTGCTATTTCCATACTAAACAGATCACACTGCAATAAAGATAGGTACCATTATTAAGTAAGGACAGCATGGACAAAGAGTAACATTATAAAATATATATTTTCAGAGTTAAAAACAAGCAGCATACCTAGTCTTGCAGGCCAACAGTTACTCTGTTCAAGATAGTTTCAAGAAGACACCTGTCCTCTTTAAATTGAAAGAGGACAGTTGCCAAAAACCCTGAGGTTTTTATACCATCCAAATTCTTTGTTTCAGAGTCTGTAGTTAGCAGGTGGATTTGATCACATACAACTCTGAATTATTAGATACTTAAGGAAATTAGGCACCTCTCCCCAAAGTTCTCTTTCGTGATCTGAGGGGTGGGGGAATTAAGTTGTCTGCACAACTGGGCTGCTCTCTCTCTCTTATTTTTTTAGTTAAAATACATTTTTCTGTTTCAATGAAAAACAGCACTGTAGGGCCTTCTTACACTATTAAACAGTAAATCACCATATACAACAATCCCTAATGTTACTGATATCAGTGAATGTCTTGTTTTTTATTTTTAAACATGTTTCTTTCATGCTTAAAGTTTTGGGTTGTTTTGAAATAAAATGGATGTATCACAACCTTAGTAAACACCATAAAAATACCCAGAGCTTTTAAATGTTTTTACAGCAAATGTTTGTTCTATAAAAGTATGGTGGAGGGTTGTAAACCCTTTACACATTTCAGTTTTGGGTTAGACCTATGTTTATTTTTGTAAATATATTTTTTAATGACTTTGAGTTGCTATAAAGAGTGGCCCATAGCGTTCAACCAAATCCTGGGTTATATTTAAACTGTCCAGTAGCGTTCTACAAACTCCTGGGTTCACATATAGTGTGGTAGCAGCCAGGCTTGGGCATTGCTTTAAAGGGTCCGGGCTCCGTCTGCCGCGGGGAGCCCTGGGCCCTTTAGGTCATCGCTGGAGCCCTGCTGCTGCTACCCCAGGGCTGTGGCAGTGGGGCTCTGCCGGTGATTTAAAGGGCCTAGGCCTCCTCACAGCCGGAGCCCCAGGCTCTTTAAATCACCACTGCAGCCCTGCCACTGCTACCCCGATATAATGGCATTTCATCTATAACGCAGTAAGGATTTTTAGCTCCCCATGACTGCGTTGTATCAGGGTAGAGGTGTATTTAAACTGTCAAGTAAGAAACATAAGAAACTTAAGAATGGCCATACTGGGTCAGACCAAAGGTCCATCAAGTCCAGTATCCTTTCCTCTGACAGTGGCCAATGGCAGTTGCCCCAAAGGGAACAAACAAACAGATTATCATCAAGTGATCCATGCCCTGTCATCCAATCCCAGCTTCTGGCAAACAGAGGCTAGGGACACCATTCCTGACCATGCTGGCTAATAGCCATTGATGGACCTATCTTCTATGAAACTATCTAGCTCCCTTTTTAACCCCTTTATAGTATTGGCCTTCACAAAACGCTCTGGCAAGGAGTTCCAGAGGTTGACACTGCGTTGCATGAAAAAATATTTTCTTGTGTTTGTTTTAAACCTGCTACCTATTAATTTCATTTGGTGACCCCTTGTTCTTATATTATGAGAAGGAGTAAATAACACTTCCTTATTTACTTTCTCTATACCACTCATGATTTTATAGACCTCTATCATATCCCCCCCAGTCTCTTTTCCAAGCTGAAAAGTCCCAGTCTTATTAATCTCCGCCTCAAACATCAGGGGGATAGCTGTGTTAGTGTGGATCTGTAAAAGCAGCAAAGAGTCCTGTGGCACTTATAGACTAACAGACGTATGGAGCATGAACTTTGTGGGTGAATACTCCATAACTAATGCTCCAATACGTCTGTTAGTCTATAAGGTGCCACAGGACTCTTTGCTGCTTTCTCCTCATACAGAAGCCATTCTATACCCCTAATAATTTTTGTTGCCCTTTTCTGAACCTTTTCCAATGCTAATAAATGTTTTTTGAGATGGGGCGACCACATTTGCATGCAGTATTCAAGGTGTGGGCGTACCATGGATTTATATAGAGGCAATATGATATTTTCTATCATATTATCTATCCCTTTCTTGATGATTTCCCTACATTCTGTTTGCTTTGTTGCCTGCTACTGCACATTGAGTGGATGATTTCAGAGAACTATCCACAATGACAGAACAAGGAGTAATGGTCTCAAGTTGCAGTGAGGGAGCTTTAGGTTGGAAATTAGGAAAAACTTTTTCACTAGGAGGCGGTAAAGCACTGGAATGGGTTACCTAGGGCCATGGTGGAATCTCCTTTCTTAGAGGTCAGGCTTGACAAAGCCCTGGCTGGGGTGACTTAGTTGGGGATTGGTCCTGCTTTGAGCAGGAGGTTGGACTAGATGACCTCCTGAGGTCCCTTCCAACCCTGATATTCTATGATTCTATGACTCCAAGGTCTCTTTCTTGAGTGGTAACAGCTAATTTAGGTCCCATCATTGTATATGTATAGTTAGGATTATGTTTTCCTATGTGCATTACTTTGCATTTATCAACATTAAATTTCATCTACCATTTTCTAGAGTTTTATAGTGTTCTACCAACTCCTGGGGTTATATTTAAACTGTCCAATAGCATCCATGAACTCCTGAGGTTTTATTTAATTTAGTATAAATCATAGCTCACCATCCCCACCCATCCACCTCCCTTAGTGTGGGTGTACTCCCATCAAACTTAATTACTGATCAGTAATACGTTTAACTCTGATGAAAACAAGGGTGGGTAATCACATCTAGCTCTATGATATTCAAACACATGTCTCAAACATCCCTGTTTTATATAGAAGCCTTTTTTTTCTTTTTCTTTTATTTTAAACACATTGGTGGGGAGGGGGTTCTGCACAAGATTCTACTTATACACATTTCAGCTTTTTTGCTGTAAATGGGTCTCTTTTACACATAGACAGAAGATCTAGTTTCTCACAAAACATTTTTTTATTTAAAAGACACATAGCCCCTTGAAAACAAGCCAAGATGCTCCATCAAAACTTTTATCTTATTTAAGGGTCACACAGACCTTCTTATAGAAACACAGATAGTCACAAAGCCCTTTTGAATAGATATTTTTATTTACAGCTACCACATTTTATATCGTATGTGTCTCCCCTCACCATTCTCTAACTTAATTCTTTTAGATTTCTTACAAATAGTCTTTTTCTTAAGCAGGGTTTTGAAACTGTTTTTGTGGACCAGATGGTCAATATAATACTGTAAGAAGGCATCTTCCGGTTTGGTCATTTTCTTTAAAACAGTGTCAGGGTCTCAACTGAATTGCACAGCATTTACCAAGGTCACCCCTTGTGCTAAATTTTCTTGGGTTAGGCACAGACATTGCAAAGCATAAAGCATAACTTATGGCAATAACAGTGTTTAATAAGCTTTCCAAACCCAGGTCAGCACTGTCAAAGTCAGACTCAGGACTCACAATTTTCAGACCACTCTGTTTTATTAGCACAGTGCTCTGCTAATACACCCAGATAATGTGAGTGCCATGCAAGACCCACACTACCTTATTTTATACAGATAAAACTTAACAAGAGGACAAAGAAAGCAGAACTGACAAGTTTACCTGAGGCTAGACATACATAGTTAATTTCCTTACTAACTTTTACCAATCTCTGGTTAATGTTCCACCATTAGCTTAAGTGGATTCATTGTTTATGCCTTAATGTTTCTTTTCCCGACACCTGTATTTCAACATTCTTTATTTCTGCTTAAAGCTATATAAAGCATTTTTTAAATCCATCCTACTTTTACAATATAATTCATTCTACTATCATAATGCACAGGTCCCGGAGCTTGCAGTTTATATCCTCTAAAGTACAACTCACACAGTCATGGTGCCATTGGACTGGCGCGTCTATGACACAGCCCTCACAATCTTCAAAAAGCTTTTTCCTAAGGCAGTGATTAAGGACAGCATAAACAGCAACACGTAGAATAGAACACATGACTTTTTTATGCTCATGACGTGGCCCTGTCTCAGTTAGTTCCATGCCAAGCCTCCTCCTCCTCCTTAAATCCATGTAGCTGTCATCCTCAGTGTCCTCGTCAATTATTTGTACTGGTGTTGAGCAAAAACAAGGTGGGCCTGGTTTGTCTTCTCTGTCTGATGCAATGCTGTCCAGGGCCTATGGGTCCACCACATAGGCATCATTGAGCTGGCGAGAGATTTTCAGAAAAGAAACAACCGTAAGCCATTACTGCTTGTTTTTAGATTTATGCAACCCTGAGTCAGTTCCTAACCCCATTACACCCCCATCCTCGACCATCACATCTTAATTGAACGTTTACCAGAATGACGTCTTTTCCTTTCACCTAGCCAACTGGTGACTCCCATGAGCGATGGTCGCATTCCTCCATAGGGGTGGTCTTCCTCATGAGGTGTTGGGTTCTGGCATATCCATCAACAGCTGGGTCAAAGGGCTCCCCTCAACTGCTCCCTCTTCCTCCTCCTCGAAACTGTTGCTGATGTACCGCTTTCTTCATGGGCAGTCAAAGGCTCTTGTTGCTAAAACAAAGTCTGAAGTTCTCACGGGGTGGTAAAGGAGTCCATGTTTCCTCTCAGCATTTCCACGATTTCTAAAACATGCATTCTTGGAACAAAATGGCCTCTTCTTTGTGGCACTGAGACTTCTGGGGGTGGTGCTGCACTCTGATTGGTAGAGAGCAGTAGAGGGAGCGCTTAGAGGGGGGGTCACATGACCCTCTTCTGGGTGTGTCACCCTGGCCCGGAACTCCCCTTGATTGGTCAAATCTGCTCTCGGGAAGGTCCTCTTCAGCCAAAACCCATCCTGATTGGTAGAGGGTAGTGGAAGGAATTTTTAGAGGGGTCACATGACCCTCTTCCATTCCAGTCACCCTGCCCTGGAACACCCCTGATTGGTCAAATCTCCTCTCAGGGCAGTCCTGTGGATGATGAAACCCATCCTTATTGGTAGAGGGCAGTGGCAGGAGTTCTTAGAGGGATCACATGACACCTTTTGCTTCTGGTCAAGTGTCCATCTTGACCCCAGAAGTAATACCCCCGGGGGACCAGTCTTAGGGTGACAGGCAGGTGGGGCCTGAGGTGTCAGAGGGCGGGGCCTACACGTGATTGATGGTAGGCTCCTTATACTACTGCTGTGCAATAACTGTAGGGGTAGACATGCCCTGAATAGCAAGTAATTTTGCTCTGGAAACTCCAAAATCCTTTTGTTCTGGTCTAATTATAAATTTCACTTGCAAAATCAAATCTAAAGGAGCAAAAATGTTTCAACAAATTTTATAATAGACTTCCAGTACGGTCATAGGAATCTAGTCTCAAACCAGTTTACATGCTTAACTTCCTTAACAGAATCATCAAAAAGAGGAAGAGATGCCCTTCTGTGAACATTTGCAACAGCTGCTTCAACATCATTCTTTAGTGGCTGTTGTGATGTAATGTCTATTACCCAAAAATGGGTGATCAGCTCCAAGTAGTCATAGACAGCATAGAGCATAATGATTCCAAAGGAAACATAGTGGCTTTTTACTTCAAAGTCTATTTTAGAAAGTGCCATAGGTATATATTTACATCATGTATGGCCCACCTTATATATAATCTGCATATAAAAGAGAAAAAGTAAGAGCACCATACAACAGTAATATGAGAGATAATGTACAATCTCTACAAAAAATCCATTAGGGCCTTACAGGAAAATAATGGACATCTCCAAAATATTCAATGAATAAAGAACTGTTTAAAGGGCCTGAATCAGCATTATGAAAGAACATGAGGGGGCTGAGAAAACATTTACTCTCATCAAATAGATAATGATGCTGGCCCACATCATTTCCTCCCATGGAAAAGAATATGTAGGGAGATCTGGAACAGGAAATCTCCATGCAGAGATTTCCCCACCACCAATCATTCTATTGGCATGGGGGTTCACTCCCACCACGCGAACAAAAGAAACCAGTATTATATATCAGACCATTGGCATTTTTGCCTAATAGGGTGGGAGGCTTACCTAGTGATTGGAGCAGTGATGGCCAGAGCCCAAATCAGGAGCTGGGTTCCCAAGTCTAGGGAAGGAGCCAGAGCAGAGATCCAGGAAGAAGGAGTCACGAGCCAGAGCCAGAATCAGAACCCAGGCACCAGGTGACAGTAAGCAGGAATACAGCTGCAAGCATGGAAAACTATTGAGCAGCCAGGAACACAGAGCTGATGCAGGGTTTCAGAATGTGCCATCAGGAGGCTAGCTTGATTAGTTCAATCAGCTGAGGGCAATAAGATGGGTCTGAGTTCAGCTGTGGATCCCTGATAGTCAGGACCATTTTCATGGAGATCCTGTGCTTCTGAACTGGCTCTTGCCTCTGTCAGCTTGGTTTTGGGGCAAAGTAGCTTCACACCACTCCAGCACAGGTTTGTCCCTTAAACATGCAATTCAGCCCATAGGCGAAGGGAATTTTAATAAATAAGGAATTAGCATGTTTGCTAATTACTGTTATAATGGTTGATGGAAACAAGTGATGGCAAATAAAATCTTCCACAAATTTCCCATTATATAAATATTATCATCATCTAGTGGATACTACACAGATTCCTCAGTGTAGCAGAGGAATCAAAGGAAAAGTGTATTGTGGAAGAGTGAATTGTAAATATGACATTGCCTACACTAGCACTTTTGTCGACAAAACTTTTGTTGGTCACGGTGTGTGAAAAAACACCCTCTTGACTGACATAAGTTTCACCGACAAAAGTGCTGGTGTGGACAGTGCTATGTTGGCAGGAAAACATCTCCTGCAGACATAGCTAATGTTGCTTCTTAGAATAAGTTTAATTATGCTCTCTCTCGCCAGCATAGAGCAGCTACATAGGAGACCTGACAGTGGTGCAGCTGCAGCGGTGCAGCTACAGCGGTACAGCAATGCTACTGTAAGGTCTGTAATGTAGACATAGCCTAAGTAACATAAAGTACATAATTTCTATAAAGCACCTAGGCAGGCAATATTTAAGGGAATTAAAAATCCACATTTTAGGATCTTGACTAAAACCATTTAAGAACAGAGTTTTTTTCTGACCACATTATTGTAGAAAAATTTAATGAAAGTGGAAAGATACGTCTGACAGGTTGGACCCCTTAGGATGCCATCTGATGTGCTGAAATACCACTGAGCCCTTTTAACCTGTCTTGCTGAGCCAGGCTATTAAGCCTCTTCCAGCACACACACAGCTGCAGAATGAAACAGACACTGTGATCAGTTCTGGGAAGGCTCAGCTTAAGGACTTGCCCCAGCACTCAGGCGTCCACCTCCTTTAGAGTGCAGATCCAAAGATATATTATGAAATCCTCCTCCTCCCGCAGTGTGGAGGAAGGTATGAACAGCCTCCTTCCTTCTCCTAATTATGAATTGCACAAACTGGGTTATATTATAAACAAGAAATAAGTTTATTAACTACAAAAGGTGGATTTTAAGTTAAAGACATAGTAAACAGAACAAAGCAGATTACTAAGCAAATAAAATCAAACATGCAAACTAAGTTATTTGTAAATAGTTATTTCTCACCCTATATATTGTTGCAGGCAGATTACAGAATGTCTTGAAAGGCAGAGGTACTGGTCTCCAGATTGAGACCTCACAAGCTAGACACCTTCCCAGCCTGGGCTCAACCCTTCTTTCCTCAGTTCAGTTCTTGCTTCCAGGTGTTTTTCAGTGTCTCTTAGGGTGGAGAGGCAGAGGAGAATCACGATGATGTCACTCCCTTGCCTTATATAGCTCTTGTGTATGGCAGGAACCTTTTGTCTCCCAGTGGCATTCCAAGGGGTGGGTCCAGTAGCAGATGACTAAGGACAATATCTCTGCAGGGCTGTGGCAGCCATTCTCGCAGGCTGTCTGGAGCATCCACAGGAAGACTAAGCTCTTTCAAGTCAGTTGTCTCTGCTAATGGCCCGTTAGCCCTGTCTGGCTTTTCCACTGTTGTACCTGAAGGGCTGGTTGGGGGTGACACCCAAAGTAACACATTTGAAATACAGATACATAGTTAATATTCCTAACTTCAGATCCAGGCATATAAATTGGATAATCACATTCAGGAAATTATAACCTTTCCAATGATATCTCACATGAGCCATCTTGCATAAAGTATATTTCAGTTATGTCATACTCATATCATAAGCATATTTTCATAAAGACTATGGAGTGAAATGTCACAATACGTATTTTTAAAATCTTAAATGGAACACAAAAAAAGATGTATTCTTAAATCGTATCTACATCCAAAAGTCACTTTCTGGACCTACCACTAGGTGGCAACCTTTAATTTTAAAACTTTGACTCTCTTCTCCGATAGAGATTTGTCCTAGCCCTTTTTGAGGCCTCCTGTGTCTGACTGTGTTGTTACTAAAACAAAAAAATCTCTTTGCACAGCTGTAACATGTACAATTAACAATGCTGATGGTGTTCTTGCTCTCCTAAAACTTGATGGAAATCTTGAGGAAACTTTTAACAGATAAATGGAGATGAAGAAAGTGACTCAAATTATCATGATCTCTTTTTTGCCAAAATCTTAGAAATCCCAGAAGAACTGGATGCATATTATAAATTAAAGTGACCCCAGTAATATCTGCTAACATCAACAAAACATGATGTAACTTGCTGTGCAATATTATATAAATAATATTTTCACTCTGAATATTTTAGACTTTTTAAAAAATGGAATCTTGTTATCTTGATGGTCTTAAATTGTTTGTGACTAATTATGAAATTATTTATCTTCACCATTTATTATATATGATGTCTTCAGAAGAGAAGAGTGAGGAGGGATTTGATAGCAGCCTTCAACTTCTGGAAGTGGGGAGGGGTGCCAAAGAGGATGGAGCTAGATTGTTCTCAGTGGTGGCAGATGACAGAATGAGAAGCAATGATCTCAAGTTGCAGTGGGGGAGGTCTAGGTTGGATATTTCACTAGGAATGGGTTACTTAGGGAGGTGGTGGAATCTCCATCCTTGGAGGTTTTTAAGGTTAGGCTTCACAAAGCCATGGCTGGG
>NC_133771.1:191579329-191638533 GCF_003597395.2 Chelonoidis abingdonii | reverse complement strand
TGCAGTGGGGGAGGTCTAGGTTGGATATTTCACTAGGAATGGGTTACTTAGGGAGGTGGTGGAATCTCCATCCTTGGAGGTTTTTAAGGTTAGGCTTCACAAAGCCATGGCTGGGATGATTTAGTTGGGGATTGGTCCTGCTTTGAGCAGGGGGTTGGACTAGATGACCTCCTGAGGTCTCCTCCAACCCTAATCTTCTATGATTCTATGATTCTTTGTTTATTCAACAAATATACTTCTGTGTGAGCAATACATGAAAAATCCAACTCTCCATTCATGTCCGAGTTCTGTGTTCCCCTTGTTGTTGGTGTAAAAATGCATTAGACCATATTTTACAAACTGGATTTCCATACTAGCCCAACAGTCTATCTTATCTAATATGCTGCTTCTGACAGTGCCCACAGTTGAATGCTTCATTGAAAGGTGTACTCCACTTCCCCGTAATACCTCTGTCTGTACAGTATTAGTAAAGGGAGTGTTTCCTAACCTCAGCTGAATAATAATTTTATGTACTAACTGAAGCCTGTCAATTGATAGCTCTTGTCATTTTATCCTAGCTAGTGGAATTGCAGGTGCAATTCTCAATAATGTAATTATTTAAGCCTTTTAAAGTCTTACTTAGCAATTTGCTTCAACAATACCGTGACAGTGTTTCTTACAGGTTTATTATATGTTGTGCAAAAAAGCGTTTGCTTTTATTAATTTGTTGTCTTTTAAATTTTATCAAGTGTCCTCCTTCTAGGGGGGGACCCTTCCAATACCCCACCGCTGTCCATGGGCACCTGCAAGGCGGGGGGTCTCACACAACACAGAGGAGGATTTTGTGGATGAGGAAGAGGAGGAGGAGAATGCACAGCAGGCAAGCGGAGAATCCATTCTCCCCAGCAGCCAGGACTTTGCATCACCTGGAGCCAATGCCCTTCCAAGGTGGGTTCCTGGACCCTGAAGGCAGAGAAGGCACCTCTGGCTCTCGTGAGTGCACATTTGTAACTACACTACAGGGGTTAAAAACAATTGTGTTTAACGTTTGATTTGCCCTGAAGAATTGAGATGCATTCGCGCCCAGTACAGCTATTGGAAAAGTCTGTTAATGTGTCTGGGGATGGAGTGGGAATCCTTCAGGGACATCTCCATGGAGCTCTCCTGGAGGTCCTCTGAAAGCCTCTGCAGAAGGTTTCTGGGGAGTGCTGCCTTAT
Source organism: Chelonoidis abingdonii (assembly GCF_003597395.2). Lineage (NCBI taxonomy): Eukaryota > Metazoa > Chordata > Testudines > Testudinidae > Chelonoidis > Chelonoidis abingdonii. Next base: position 191,637,337 of record NC_133771.1, on the reverse strand, counting down.
TTCATCCTCCACAGTAAAACATTTTACCATGCCAAGTCAGTAGCAAGTAGTCTGGAATCATTGCAGCACAAAGCATGGCAGCGAATGGTCCTGGGTTTTGGTTGCATTCATGGAATATTTGGTCTTTATCTTTCGGTGTCAGCCTCAGGAGAGTGATATCATTCATGGTCACCTGGGTGAAATAGGGGAATTTTTGTCAGGGAACAGTAAAAGGACCCCATTCATGCTGGGCTGTTTGCACTTGGCTGAAAGGGATCATCCCAGAGAATAGCCTTGCAGTGAGGGGAGGAGTGTGCTGCACATCCACCCAAAACCGCAGCCCTTCCTTTTAAACGGCAAACCCAACCGGCCTTGCTTGCTATGGGACAGGAGGGCGCTGCAGTTTGAAACCATTCCCATGTGTTATAAAGGTGGAAGAAGCCAACCCTGCGTACCTTTTGGCTTACCATGGCTGCCTGGAAACTAAATTCTGTTGCTCAGCCGTGTGTGATGTGTCACCATACTGGCAGGTGCTCAATATAAAAGGCAAAATGCGACCTTGAACCTAAAGCACATGTGCTATCTGCTGTGAATTACATGATCCACTGTGAAAGAGTCGATTTCTAAAGATTGACATCTATAAAATTGACCTAATTTTGTAGTGTAGACATACCCTTTAGACTGTATATTTCATAACAACCCCCACCACCACCCTTGGTTCAGTAGGCCAGGTTATCCACTGCCTTGCACCTGGTATAATCACTCTGTACTGGTGTAAGTGACTACAAAGTGGTCATAAAACCATGACTGATGAGAAGGATGGATGGAATAGGAAGGGGTGGAATAGAAGAGGGTGGGGTTCCAGCAAACATGATGAACATGTAGCCCCAAATTTCTGTCGATGACCTGCATAAAACACTACCATTCTGTTTGGGTAGCATTTCATGCTCATTTAGCAGTTGGGTTAATGTCTATGCCAGATCCAAGGCAGTGAAAATTCAAATCCAATACTTCTGAAATCCAGAGTTTTGATTTATACTATTGTATATAGGTTTTTATAACACATTTACCACCATTGTATCTGAACACTTTCCAATCATACGTTAAATGACATGACTGATATCTGAGAAGACTTCTGTGTAAGCTTGAAAGTTTCTCTCTCTCACCAACTGAAGTTGGTCCAATAAAATATATTACCTCACCCATCCAGTTTCTCTAATATTCTGTGACTGACACAGCTACAACAACACTGCTTACTTGACTAACATCTGGTGTTGGTCTAGGCCCATCTTGACTTTAATGGAACTTTCCCAGTTCAGCTATGTCTTTTTAGGGGACAAAGGAATCCAAATGTTTTGCATAGTAATCATGTATTTAGGGAAAGCTGCAGATTGATTATCTTCCTCTTGTCATTTGAGATGCTGAGTTACACCAGGAGCAGAAAATATGTAGGTAGCAGGCTATCAGAAATGGCAGTATGAGAGAACTCTGAATGGCTCAAGAGATTCAAAATAGGGTTGGGGCCTTTCCTCTCTTGATCTAATACAAGTCAAGAACAGGGGCCTTATCGTCTGTTACTTCAGTCTTGAATTCAATGCAGAAATGGGGATGGGGGGCAAAGGTGGCTTTAAATCACATTTTGCACTTACAGTACTCGTGGATCTTTCAGGGACTTGGCTGATCCCTGCTTTCCTATGGACCATAAGAAGCAAAAGATAGTATCATAGACATGTAGGGCCACGGAGTGTGGTCGCTGCCCCACTCCTGGAGAGCAGAGGTTAAAAGCAGCCAAGCTAGGCTGATTGGGGAAGCAGCCACAGATGAAGCCATGGAATCAGGGCCCAGATGGCCCTGATAAAAGGGCTATTGGACCGGGAGAAAGAGGAGTTTCTCTCCAGCCCTGGAGGGAGAAGGGCTAGCTACATGAGAGGAAGGTACCTGAACTGGAGGAGTGCTGGGGAATAGGACAAGGGAGCTGGGGAGCGCCAGCCTGGTTGAAGGCCTGCAAAGGTACTGGGGCTGCAGAGATACCACCTGGGAATAGGAAAGGCAGCAGGTCCTAACCCCTTGCCAATGATGAGTGGCCATTATAGGCTGTAGTCTGCCCCAGTGAGCGGTGGCTAGATGATGACTGGCAGTAGCCACTGAGGCAAGGTGGGTTTTATAGCATTGTGGGTTCCCCTGGGAGAGGAGACCCAGAGTGTGGGGGTACTACTGAAACATTGTTGGTTCATATTCAATTTGTGATCTACCATAACCTCTAGATCTTTTTCAACTGCACTACTGCCTAGCCAGCTATTCCCCATTGTATATGTGTACATTTTATTTTCCCTCCTAAGTGAAGTACTTTGCTCTTGTCCTTATTGAATTTTTTCTTGATGATTTCAGGCCAATTCTCCGATTTTGTCAAGATCATTTTGAATTCTAATCATGTCCTCCACAGTGCTTGCAACCCCTCCCAGCTTGGTGTCAGCTGCACATTTTAGAATCATAGACTATCAGGGTTGGAAGGGACCTCAGGAGGTCATCTAGTCCAACCCCCTGCTCAAAGCAGGACCAATCCCCAACTAAATCATCCCAGCCAAGGCTTTGTCAAGCTTGACCTTAAAAACTTCTAAGGAAGGAGATTCCACCACCTCCCTAGGTAACCCATTCCAGTGGCATATCACCAACCCGCTGGTGGAAAAACTTTTTCCTAATATATCACACCTAAACCTCCCCCACTGCAACTTGAGACAATTACTCCTTGTCTGTCATCTGGTTACCACTGAGAACAGTCTAGATCCATCCTCTTTGGAACCTCCTTTCGGGTAGTTTGAAAGCAGCTATCAAAATTCTCCTCATTCTTCTTTCTGCAGACTAAAAAATCCCAGTTCCCTCAGCCTCTCTTCATAAGTCATATGCTCCAGCCCCAATCATTTTGTTGCCCTCCACTGGACTCTTTTCCAATTTTTCCACATCCGTCTTGTAGTGTGGGCCCAACTGGACACAGACTCCAGATGAGGCCTCACCAATGTCGAATAGAGGGAAATGATCACGTCCCTTACGACTGCTGCATGCCCTACTTATACAGCCAAAATGCAATTAGCCCTTTTTGGCACAAGGGCACACTGTGGACTATGTCCAGCTTCTTGTCCACTGTAACCCCTACGCTTTTCTGCAGAACTGCTTCCTAGCCATTCGTCCCTAGTCTGTAGCATGCATGGGATTCTTCCGTCCTAGGTGCAAGACTCTGCACTTGTTCTTGTTGAACCCATCCGATTTCTTTTGGCCCAATCCTCCAATTTCTCTAGGTCCTCTGTATCTATCCCTAACCCTCCGGTATCTACCACTCCTCTAGTTTAGTGTCATCTGCAAACTTGCTGAGGGTATATCCATGCCATCCTCCAGATCATTAATGAAGATATTGAACAAAACTGGCCCAGACCAACCCTTGGGGCCCTTGCTTGATACCAACTGCCCAATTAGATATGGAGCCATTGATCACTACCTGTTGAGCCAATGATCTAACAGCTTCTGTCTACTTTATAGTCCATTCATCCAACCCATATTTCTTTAACTTGCTGGCAAGAATACTGTGGGAGACCATGTCAAAAGCTTTGCTAAAGTCAAGAAATAACACATCCAGTGCTTTCCCCTCATCCACAGAGCCAGTTATCTTGTCATAGAAGGCAATTAGATTAGTGAGTCATGACTTGCCCTTGGTGCAGGGCCAGATCTAGGTTTTTTGCTGCCCCAAGGTGGGGCAGAACCCTGAGGTAAAGGGCACCAGGGTCTGGGAGGGATATGGGGCCAGCAGCAGGTGAGACACTGGCCTGCAGAAGGCATGCCGTATGTTGGAAAAGAGCTAATTTCCAGAGAACCAGCAGGAGGCACCATGCTGGTGAGTGCTTGACCTTGCTACAGGCCAGAAGAGATATCAAGAGATCATCCATTCCAGGACACAGATACACACACATACATACATACACACACACACACACACATACACACCACTACACACACACTGAAGGGCTGGTGCACGCTGAGGCAGGAACAAGTAAATCTAGCCCATCACTGACAGGTATTTATCTAACCTAGGGGTTGGCAACCTTTGGCACGTTGCCCATCAGAGTAATCCGAAGGTGAGTCATGAGACATTTTGTTTACGTTGATTGTCTGCAGGAATGTACTGGCTGTTGCTTCCCACAGCTCTCATTGCCCGGGAACTGCGAACTGTGGCCACTGGGAGCTGTGGGTGGCTGTGTCTGCAGACAGTCAATGTAAACAAAATGTCTTATGGCCCACGACATTTACATTACCTTTGGATTACCCTGATGGGCCATGAGGTTGATGAAGGTTGCCGATCCCTGATCTAACCTATTCTTAAAACCCTCCAGGAAAGGGGATTCCAGAACCAATGTGTGACCCTATTTCAGTCTATTCCAATACTTAATTATCCTTATAATTAGAAAATTCTTCCTAATATCTCATCTAAATCTCCCGTGCTGTAGTTCAAGCTGATTGCTATTTGTCCTACTTTCTGTGGACGTGGAAAACAATTGATCACCATCCTCTTTATGACAGCTCTTAACATAATTGAAGACTGTTATTGGGTGTCTGTCCCCCCTTCCCCACACCAGTCTTCTTTTCTCAAGACTAAATATGACCAATTTTTTAACCTTTCATGATAGGTTAAGTTTTCTAAATCTTTTACCATTTTTGTTGCTCTCCTTTAAACTCACTCCAACTTCTCCACATGGGTCTTAAAGTGTGGCACCCAAAACTGGACACAATACTAAGTAGATAGAGACAATTATCTTCCATGTCTTATATACAACATTCCAGTTAATACACCAAAAATATTAGCCTTTTTTGTCATAGCATCACAGGAGTGAGCTGGGCTGTGTCTGCCTGGGCAGAGCTAGGGCTGCTTCTGCGCCGGAGGCCTTGGCATAGGCAGGACATCTGTGCCAACCCCAGGGCTCATGTGGTCTGTGCAGGTTGGACCAAGTCATGCTGCTGGTGGGCTACCCGGCTTGGCTGTCGCTGCTGAGTAGTCACAGGGGCCTGGAGCTGCGTAGATGACACCAAACAGCTCTGCCTCCTGTCCCGCCTTCCCCACGAGCATGCCTGGGGGCTTGGTGTGCCCTCCGGAGCTGGGTGTCACAGCCCCATGCTGGCAGGAGCAAGCAGCGGGCATTGGGGGAGGAGGAGAGGGGGCTGCCCAGTCCCTCCAGCCAGGGTACAATCACCTCCGCTACCCTGGCACCAATCCCAGTCTGAAATGGCTGTAGCAGCCCTGCTCATGGTCCCCTATGCAGCGTGGGGAGGGAAAGAGGCTCTGAGAGCAGGGCTGCAGCTCGGCTCACACACTGGCCTAGGGCCCCTGTGGCTGGAAGGGCAGCAGACCCCAGGGAGCCTGGCTTGGGGCAGCCTCAGCAACACTCCAGAGTCCCGGGTGGTCAACCTGCGGTGTGGCCGGGGACAGAGAAAGCTGGGGCGGAGGGCACTGCCTGTAGCTGTCACGTGGAGTGAGCTGGGGCGGCTTCAGGGTTCGGCTGGCGGGGCCCAGGGCAGAGCAGCCGGTGGCTGGTGATCACAGGGCAGCGTGCCCAGGCCTCCTGCTCCCCGGGACCCCCGTGAGCCGACTGTGGGCTTGGCCTGCGCAGCGGAACAAATTCAGCTCAGCCAGGGCTGCCACTCCCCTCCCCTCCCTGGGCAAGAGGCAGCATAGGGGGGAGGAGGAGGAGAAGGAGACAGAGGTGGAGACAAGCCAAGGAGGAGCCCACAGCCGGCGCTGGAGGAGCAGTCCGCCTGGCTGCCATGTTCCGCTGCCACCCCCTGCGTTCCGTGACTGGCTCCTGCCTGAGGGGGGCTGTCCGCCGCCCGTGGGAGAGCAGCAGGGACACGCTCCCCACTGAGCTGGCTCCCCCTGCCCCGCCACACAGCCCCGGTGGCAACTGGTCAGAGAACAACAGGGTGGTCAGGATCCAGCCCAGGACACTGCCTCATGTCGGAGCTGGGGCCCCCGCATTATGCCGCCCCTGGTAATTAGCCACCCCAAGCACCTGCTTGTTTTGCTGGTGCTTGGTGAATCCATGCTGACTATTCCTGATCACTTTCCTCTCCTCTAAGTGCTTCAGAATTGATTCCTTGAGGACCTGCTCCATGATTTTTTCAGGGACTGAGGTGAGGCTGACTGGCCTGTAGTTCCCCGGATCCTTCTTCTTCCCTTTTTTAAAGATGGGCACTACATTAGCCTTTTTCCAGTCATCTGGGACCTCCCCTGATTGCCATGAGTTTTCAAAGATAATGGCCAATGGCTCTGCAATCACATCCACCAACTCCTTTAGCACCCTCAGATGAAATGCATCCGGCCCCATGGACTTGTGCTCATCCAGCTTTTCTAAATAGTCCTGAACTGCTTCTTTCTCCACAGAGAGCTGGTCTTCTCCTCCCCATATTGTGCTGCCCAGTGCAGTAGTCTGGGAGTTGATCTTGTTCATGAAGACAAAGGCAAAAAAAGCATTGAGTACCTTAGCTTTTACCACATCCTCTGTCACTAGGTTGCCTCCCTCATTCAGTAAGGGGCCACACTTTCCTTGACTTTCTTCTTGTTGCTAACATACCTGAAGAAACCCTTCTTGTTACTCTTAACATCTGTTGCTAGCTGCAACTCCAAGTGTGATTTGGCCTTCCTGATTTCACTGCTGCATGCCTGAGCAATACTTTTATATTCCTCCCTGGTCATTTGTCCAATCTTCCACTTCTTGTAAGCTTCTTTTTTGTTTTTAAGATCAGAAAGGATTTCACTGTTAAGCCAAGCTGGTAGCCTTCCATATTTACTATTCTTTCTACACATCGGGATGATTTGTTCTTGCAACCTCAATAAGAATTCTTTAAAATACAGCCAGCTCTCCTGGACTCCTTTCCCCCTTATGTTATTCTCCCAGGAGATCCTGCTCATCAGTTCCCTGAGGGAGTCAAAGTCTGCTTTTCTGAAGTCCAGAGTCTGTATTCTGCTGCTCTCCTTCCTTCCTTGTGTCAGGATCCTCATGATCACTGCCTCCCAGGTTCCTATCCACTTTTGCTTCCCCTACTAATTCTTCTCTGTTTGTGAGCAGCAGGTCAAGAAGAGATCTGCCTCTAGTTGGTTCCTCCAGCACTTGCACCAGGAAATTGTCCCCTACACTTTCCAAAAACTTCCTGGATTGTCTATGCACCGCTGTATTGGTCTCCCAGCAGATATTTGGGTGATTGAAGTCCCCCATGGGAGAACCAGGGTTTGTGATCTAGTAACTTCTGTTAGTTGCCGGAAGGAAGCTTTGTCCACCTTATCCCCCTGGTCTGGTGGTCTATAGCAGACTCCCACCACGATATCACTCTTGTTGCTCACACTTTTAAACTTAATCCAGAGACTCTAAGGTTTTTCTGCAGTTTCATACTGGAGCTCTGAGCAATCATACTGCTCTCTCACATACAATGCAACTGCCCCACCTTTTCTGCCCTGCCCGTCCTTCCTGAACAGTTTATATCCATTCATGACAGTACTCCAGTCATGTTGGTTTTCCCACCAAGTCTCTGTTCCAATCACATCACAATTCTTTGACTATGCCAGGACTTCCAGTTCTCCCTGCTTGTTTCTCAGGCTTCTTGCATTTGTGGATAGGCACTGTGATAGACCCAGGGCAGTTGGGAACAGCAGAGTAGTAGAAGGGAGATATACTAGCCACTGGATAAGCAGTTTTCTGTTCCCTGATTGACCAGAGCAGGGGCTGCTCCAGGCGTAATGAGTAACACCTGACTCAATTAACCTACTAAGAGTCGGTTGAGACTTTTATGCACCTGACGCTAATTAAGGCCCTTCTGATGCTATAAAAGGGCTCACTCCAGTCAGGCTAAAGGGAGCCAGAGGAGAGGAGTGTGTGTGTGAGGAACGGAGGCAAGAGGCGTGCAAGAAGCTGAGCATGAGTAGGCTACTGCTGGAGGATGAGAAGTACAAGCGTTATCAGACATCAGGAAGAAGGTCCAGTGGTGAGGACAAAAAAGGTGTTGGAGGGGCCTTGGGGAAGTAGCCCAGGGAGTTGTAGCTGTTGCGCAACTATACCAGGAGGCAATCTAGACAGCTGCAGTCCACAGGGCCCTGGGCTGGAACCCGGAGTAGAGGGTGGGCCCAGGTTGTCCCCAAACCTCCCAACTCCTTATCAAACACAGGAGGAATTGACCTAGACTGTGGCTTCTACCAGAGAGGAAGGTCTCTGGGCTGTTTCCCGACCCAAAGGGAGGCGAGCAAATCCGCCAATAAGCACAGGACCCACCAAGGTAGAGGAGGAACTTTGTCACAGCACTTAAGATAATTTGCTACTTGTCCTGATTTCTCAGTTTGAGGCAGGAGTCCTCCCCTCTTGTGCTCTCCTGCTCGTGTTTCCTCCTGGTATCCCATTTTCCCCCCATACCTCAGGGCTTTAGCCTCCTTTCCTCGATAAACCTGGTTTAAAGCCCTCCTCACTAGATTAGCCAGCCTGCTTGGGAAGATGCTCTTCCCTCTCTTCGTTAGGTGGAGCCCATCTCTGCCTAGCACTCCTCCTTCTTGGAACACCATCCCATGGTCAGAGAATCCAAAGCCTTCTCTCTGACACCACCTGCGTAGCCATTCATTGACTTCCACAATTTGATGGTTTTCCACTCCATTATCCATGTAATTAATGAAAATATTAAATAGTACTGGCTGAAGAAATTAGTGAACCTTGAAACCTTCCTCTCTATTATCTCCACTCTCTCAAGGCCCCTGCCATGGGTTTTTCTGTGAGGGGTCACATGAGCAAAAGTCTTTATAGACTATTTCTGTTTCAGTAAATAGTAGATAGAGGCCTTTAAAGGCAAAGCAAAAATGTTTTTTTCCTGCAGACCACTTCAGAGCAGATAAACTGTTTTATGGGCCCTTTCTCAAAAAATCCAATCCTGCACAGTTTGGAGCTCAAAATATTTCACTCTGTAAGTCACCAGAACAGGTTATGTATACCAGGGTAATCCACGCACTGATCTGAGAATTACTGCAGCAGGGAATCATCCTGTACTAGTAATTGGGACTAGTTAACCTAATAGCTCTTCCTCTTCCCCTTTATCCCACCCACTATTGCCCATCTCCAACTTCTGTGAGCTAAATTTTATGAAAATTAAAATAATCAAGACAGGAAGACTGCTAGAGATCCAAGGTCCCCAAAAGGTCAATTTGATGATCTAAACCATTTGGTCAGAGTATGGCATCTTCTTGAGTCTTTGCCCTTTGCTATAAGAATATCTAATCTAAATGCTTATACTTAAGAACACTTAAAATTCTGTATAGAAATTAGGAATCTAGAAAATTTGTTTTCTTCCTTTTTCATTTTCTACCTACCTTGATTTCTATTCCCATCCTCCAAACTGCTTGCAATCTATCCCACGTAGGTGTCATTTGTAAATTTTGTCAGAATACTTTCCACGCCATTATCCAAGTGTGACACTGAGCCAAAAAGGGTTAAGCAACCAGCAGATTAAATGACCCAAATTCAATCTTTAAAGACATATTAGAAAAGTTTGTAAATGGCAGTTAGGGCTGTTACTTATAAATAGCTAGCAAAGCCATGTTAGATATACTAGTGCTTTGAAAAGTAGACCTGTATTGTTAAAGAATTGGAAGAAGGTAATCATTTTATTGGTCTGTGTTTACCTATATTTTGTTAGAGATTAACAATGTAACCTCACAGTTTTTGTCTGTTGCTATAGTCTATTGATTCAGAGATCCAAAGGGGTTATTAACATTAAGATGGAACTTGGGCGTAATAATATAATTGTCAATATTTCTCTTTGAAGTTTGTAGTAAACTGTCTATGAACGGCTTAATGGATAATTACCTTATGCTGATGAATCCAACTAATTGCCTGAATATATAGGGAATAGGAGGTTTTACTTCAAAGTCACAATGCTTTCTCCAAGGAATTTCTGCTTTCAAGAGGCTATTGATAGTCTGCCAGAGATTTATAAAAGAACTCTAAGGACCTGATCCTGTTATTTCAGATCTGCTTAAGCTTGGTCAGGGGAAGCTTGAATCACAAGACTCAGGTCTCCAGGTCCAGTCTGGATTACCCTGTTACTTCTCATGGAAGAATTAAAACAAACTATATATGGACTGCATATCTGGACTAGAGCGTGATGAATTGATTGTGGAAGCAGCTTTTTGTAACTCAGCAGCTCACCATCGCTACTATGAAAATGACATACAAACTTTATTCATATTTGTGTGTATAATCTTTTAACTAATACTCTTTTCTATTTTAATAAATCTAAGTTTAGTTAATAAGAATTGGCTGTATGCATGTATTTGGGTAAGATCTGAAATATTCATTGACCTGGTGGGTAATGTGTCTGATCCTATGGTCTTGGTAGAACTTTATATATGATTAACAAGATTTTCAGTAATCGCCATCATATTTGACTTGGCTGTCTAGGTGGCAGCCCAAGGCTGGATTGCTTTACGAGAACTGTGTTTTTTTGGCTTCTGGATAACCAATAAGGGTATGGTAGAAACTGTTTTGTTGTTGGCTTGGTGAATCTAATTATTAGAATAACCACCTGTGTTGGGGATCGTCTGCCCCCACTCTTTGTAATTTGCCCTGAGCAATCTCAGTGTGGCCCCTTGTAATGGTCCTCACTCGGTGTCTAGTTGGGAGACCGTGGCCTAGTGGTCATGGCCACAAGGTCTGACTGCTAAGGGGGTTGTGAGAAGGGAAGCCCAGGCCCTCCCACTCCACCAGGCTCTGACCCAGGCCCTTTGAGCCACCAGTAGTCTGGCAACCAAGGCTGCTTAAGGCTGTCCTCCCTGGGACTCTTTCTCTTGTGTCCCATCTCCCTATTGGTGTCAGCTTAGTCCAAGGCCTTCCCCTGGTGGAGAAATTCAAACCAAAAGTAGTAAGAGGGAGTTTCCAAGGTCCAGAGGATACTTCCCTCTCTGGTTGTCTCAGGGAGGGCCCCTTTGGGCAGCTGTGTGAGAGCCTTTAGACTTCCCTCTGCTCTGCACTAGGGCTGCCAACTTTCTAATTGCACAAAACCAAACACCTTAGCCCTGTCCCTTCCCCAAGGTCACACCCCCTGCCCCATCCCTTCCCTGAGGCCCTGCCCCCTACTGACTACATTCCCCCTCCCTCGGTGGCTCACTCTCCCACACCCTCACTCACTTTCACTGGGCTGGAGTGCAGGAGGGGGTGAGGGCTCTAACTGGAGGAGCGGGCTCTGGGGTGGGGCCAGAAATGAGGGGTTCAGGGTGCGAAAGGTGGCTCTGGGCTAGGGATGGAGTGCAGGGGAGCAGAAGGGTCTGCCTGGGGGTGTGGGATCTGGGGTGCAGCCACGGATGAGGGGTTTGGGGTACAGCAGGGGGCTCCAGACAGGGGGTGGGGCAGAGGGGTTCAGGGTGTGGGAGGGAGGTCTGGGCTGGGGCAGCAGGTTGGGAAGCAGGGGGGATGATGTGTCCATCTGGGGGTTCAGACTCGGGGTGGGGCCAGGGATGACGGGTTTGGGGTGCAGGAGGGAGGTCTGGGTTTTGGGGGGCTCAGGGCTGGGACATGGGGTTGGGGCATGGGCTTACTTCTGTTGGCTCCCAGTCAGAGGTGCAGTGGGGGGCTAAGGCAGGCTTCCTGACTCTGTGCTGTGCCCTGGAAGTGGCCAGCAGGTCCAGCTTCTTGGCAGAGGCATGGCAAGTGGTACTGGATGCAGTGCTACTCTTGTCCGCAGGCACTTCCCCCACAGCTCCCATTGGCTCTGGTTCCCGGCCAATGGGAGTGTGGAGCTGGTGCTCCAGCTGGGGCAGCATGCAGACTCCGATGCCCCCCCTACCTAGGAGCCAGACCTGCTGGCTGCTCCTGGGGCGCAGCACGGATCCAGGACAGGTAGGGACTAGCATGCCTCAGTTCTGCAGCACTGCTGACCGGACTTTTAATGACCTGGTCAGTGGTGCTGACTGGAGCCGCCAGGGTCCATTTTCGACTGGGCATTCCAGTCAAAAAATGGACACCTAGTCACCCTACTCTGTACTGCTGAAGCTGTAGGTCTGCTCACCTCCAGCTCTGCCACCCAAATTAGCTAATTCCCTGCCTTTTAATTCCTCCAATAGATGAAGAATTTGCTGCAGGTGTGGCGGGGTGGGGCTGGCTGAGCCCAAAATAATCCTTTAACTCCTTGTTGCCCGAAGTGGACTATACACCCCATCACACACCCTCCCCCATAAGATAGAACCAGAGAAGCTGGGGCCATCCAATTGCTCCCCCCATTCCCTGGAAAAGAAGTCAGAGTTCTGGTGGGCTTTCACGGCTCATTGCTGAATTTGGAACACGTAGGGCTGGAGAGACATGTACCAGTGCATCAGGTGGGTGTTTGTGTCCTTTATGGTGTTTAGCCATCTTAATGGGGCATGTCTGGTGAAGAGTTTGAATGGGTTTCCCAGGAGATAGAATCGGAGTGAATCTATGACCTATTTTACTGCCAGGCCCTCCATCTCTCTGACAGAGTGGGCCCGTTCTCGTAGGAACAGTTTGCAGCTCAAGTAAAACACAGAGTGTTCCTCCCCCTTAATTTCCTGAGATAAAAAAGCACCACATCAGAAGCATCCGTCTGCAAAATGAATTCTTTGGAGAAGCCTGGACTGAATAGGACCAGTTCTGTACAGATCTTTAAAAGATCTTTTCACAGGCCTTGGACCAGTGCACTTTCTTGAGGCTGTTGTTTGTAAACAGATCTGTCAGAGGGGCTGCAATTGTCGAGAGCCTCGGTACAAACCAGTGATAAGAACCAGCAAGTCCCAGAAAACTCCTGATCTGTTTCTTTGTGGTAGGGCACAGGGTGTCCTTGAGGGCCTGAACTGTGTAAGGGGCTGTATCTGGCCTGCCTCCAAAATGTATCCCACATAGATGGTTTCTTCTTTTCCTGTTTTACATTTTTCAGGGTTTGCTGTTAGTCCAGCCTGCTCCAGGGAGCGAAGCATGGCCGCAGCTTGGGCCAGATGTTCTTCCCAGGTTCAACTGTAGATGACTACATCATCTAAATAGGCTGTGGCTTACAAGTTCAAAACCTGGTCCATAAGGTACTGGAACATCGCGGGTGCTCCTTGGAGTCCAAAGGGCATAGTTCTAAACTGATGGAGGACAAATGTAGCGGCAAAGCTGGCTTTTTTTCTTGCAATTCTGGTGTGAGTGGGATTTACCCATACCCCTTAAGTTGTGATGCTGTGGTTCTGAGGGGACCCAACTGAGAGTGCCAAATCAGGACCAATTGCTCAAACAGGGCAGTCACAGCCCAAGGCTGGGGTTTTTCCACCTCTAAGGCAAACCAAACCAGCCAAACAAAAATTACTTTGGTTTCACCCCACTGGCTAACCACAAGTCACGCAAGCAATTTCCTTAGACACTCCAGTCTCCCAGTATCACCACCAGTCCCACACGTCCTGGGGATGAATGGTTATGAAAACCAACACCCCAGTAAAAGAAAAAGGTTCTCTCGATCCCAAAGGACCAAGCTTCAGACCCAGGTCAATATGTTTATTAGAGAATATTTAAATAAGGATGATACACAGAGTTTGGCATGTCAGTCATTAGTCATCGGGGGCAACATACAGAGTATGGGGGGACTCTGGTATTTGGTTATGGGTTAGCATATAGTACATACAGTCTGTAATGTCCCCAATGCGGGGTGTACGGTGGGTGGGGTCAAAGTAGAGTAGGGGAGCAGTGAGGGTACATCGCATACACCTCAGATCTTACCGACAAATCACGCTGTTGCCAATCCTTTAGAATCTAAAATCTAAAGGTTTATTCATAAAAGGAAAAAGATAGAGGTGAGAGCTAGAATTGGTTAAACTGAATCAATTATATACAGAAATGGCAAAGTTCTTGGTTCAGGCTTGTAGCAGTGATGAAGTAAACTGCAGGTTCAAATCCAGTCTCTGGAGAACATCCCCCGCTGGGATGGGTCATCAGTCCTTTGTGCAGAGCTTCAGATTGTAGCAAAGTCCCTCCAGAGGTAGAAGCAGCATTGAAGACAAAATGGAGATGAGGCCTTTGCCTTATACAGACCTTTCCAGGTGTAAGAACACTCCTTTGTTCCTACTGTGGAAAGTTACAGCAAAATGGAGTTTGCAGTCACATGGGCCAGTTTCTGCACACCCTGCTGAGTCACAAGGCGTATTTGCCTCCTCTCAATGGGTCATTTGTGTAGCTAATGGTCCTTAATGGGCCATCAAGCAGGCTAAGCTGAGCTGACACCAACTTGTCTGGGATCTTTCCCAGTAACACAGCACAAGTTTGAAATATAGACAGTATACAGCCAATATTCATAACTTCAAACAAAAATGATACAGACATACAGACAGCATAATCATAACCAGTAACCCATAACCTGGTCTTAGACACCTTATATGACCCCCTTTACATAAGATTTGGTGCCACTACGGGACCTTGGTTGCAACCCATGTTCTATATGGTCCCAGTTTATATCAATAATGTCACATAAGTCTAATGTGATATACTGAGCCTTGCCCAGACGGTCTAGTAGTTCATCTCCACGGAGCATGGGGTGGTAGTCAAATTTGGAGATCAAATTTGGAGATCACATAGTGCCACCCAGCATTGGGACTTATATGACAGGGCTTTGCCACTCACTGTGGGATTCCTCAATGACCCCAAGCTCCAGTATAGACTTTATGTTTTACTGCCTCATGCACTTTATAGTGAAGTGGCCGGTGGTTTTCCTGGACAATCTGTCCAGGTTAGGTCTGGATGTGGTGGTGCGTGAGGTGGGTCCTTCCTGGTTGGAGGAAAACACCGTAGGGAATGCTTTCACTAGGCTCTGCAGCTGGGCCTTTTGTTCAGGATGAAGTTGTTCCTCCACCTGTATAGCTTCTGAGGAGAGAGCATAAGGCATTTGGGGCCCCAGGTCTGGTTTAGGGAGGTATGGGGCTTTCTCAGTCTTTCCACACCTTCACCAGGTTGATATGATAGACTTGGGTAGGCTTCCATTTGTCGGGCTAACCTCATAATCGACTAGTCCGACTTGGTGCACAGTTTTGTAGGGCCCCTGTCACTTGGCCAGTAGTTTAGACTCTGTACTCGGGAGTAGAAGGAGGACTCAATCACCTGGCCTGAAAGCATGTACCTGTGCTCCCTTATTATAGGAGCATTCCAGGATCTGTTGGGTGGTGAGGAGGGTTTCTTTAGCCAAAACTCCCATAGTCTCAAGTTTCCCCCTGAGTCTCAACACATATTGTAGGATATTCTGAGTTCTTGGAGATTTTCCTTCCTACATCTCCCAGCCCAGGTTCCCCGGGCAGTCTCCCATACAAGAGCTAGAATGGAGAGAACCCAGTAGAGGATTGTGGGACTTCCCGAATGGCAAACAGGAGTGGTGAGGGGATCAGTTGATCCCAATTAAAAAGCTCTTCTGGTATAAACCTTTTCAGTATCTGCTTCAGGGTTTGATTGAATCTTTCAAGCAGGCCATCCATTTGTGGGTGATAAACTAAGGTACAGAAGCTCTTTATTTTCAGAAGATCACAGACCTGTTTCATCAAGCGGGACATGAAGTTCATGCCTTGGTCAGTGAGAATCTCCTTGGGAACTCCTACTCAAGCAAAGACTTTCAGTAGTTCAGTGGCAATAGTCTTTGCATTGGTGTTACGTAGTGGGATTGCCTCAGAATAGCGAGTAGCATAATTGACTCACCAACAGGTGTTTGTATCTGGTGGCACTTTTTTCCAGAGGGTTGACAAGGTCTATATGAATTCAAACTGCAACAGGTACAGAGAAGGGCTACTAGGATGATCCGAGGAATGGAAAACCTGTCTTATGAAAGGAGACTCAAAGAGCTTGGCTTGTTTAGCCTAACCAAAAGAAGGCTGAGGGGAGATAGGATTGCTCTTTATAAATATATCAGCGGGATAAATATCAGGGAGGGAGAGGAATTATTTAAGCTTAGTACCAATGTGGACACAAGAACAAATGGATATAAACTGGACACTAGGAAGTTTAGACTTGAAATTAGACAAAGGTTTCTAACCATTAGAGGATTGAAGTTCTGGAATATCTTTCCAAGGGGAGTAGTGGGGACAAGACATATCTGGCTTCAAGGCTAAGCTTGATAAGTTTATGGAAGGGATGGTGTGACGGGATAGCCTAATTTTGGCAATTAATTCATCTTTGATTATTAGCAGGTAAATATGTCCAATGGTCTGTGATGGGATGTTATATGGGGTGGGTTACTGCAAGAATTATTTCTGGTGCTGTTGTGAGTCTTGCCACTGCTCAGGGTTTAACTGATCTCCATTTTGGGAGTCAGGAAGGAATTTCCTCCAGGAGATTGGCAGAAGCCTGGAGTTTTTCACCTTCTCTGCAGCGTGGGCCTGAGTCACTTGCTGGAGGATTCTCTGCACCTTGAGGTTTAACCAATGATTTGAGGACAATAACTCAGACATAGGTTAGGGGTTTGTTACAGGAGTGGGTGGGTGAGATTCTGTGGCCTGCATTGTGCAGGAGGTCAGACTAGATGATCATAATGGTCCCTTCTGACCTTAAAGTCTATGAGTCTATATCAATTCATTCAAAGGCGATATCTATAACCAGGAGAGGGATGAGGGGAGCTTTCACCTCACCTTTGGACTCAACTAGCTGGCATTCAGGGCAGGAGTTTAACTTCTTGATGTACACCAGGCCACAAGAAGTGGTCTAAGATCTGGACAGAGTTTTTTCCTGTCCAAGGTGACCTGCAGAGGGGATAGCATGGACCAGCTGCATGATTTCTAGTCAATGCGGCTGAGGGACGAGGAGTTGTGACCACATTTCCCCCATCCAATGGTCTTTTTCCACCCAATATAGTCATTCCTCCTGGAGCTCAAAGGGGGGGGGGTACTGCACAGCCCAGTTGGGATCTACAACCTTGCCATTAACCACTGGGAGTTGTTCATGTGCACCATTCAAGGTCTCATCCTCCCTCTGGACCTTCACAAAATCTGTCTTTTGGGTCATTAAATCCCCTTCCTGGAGCAGGGTTTGTAATGTCTTCTCATTAGGAGGACTTTCTGGCAACACTTGCTTTTGGCTGGAACCCCCGTGACAGATTTTTCCTCAGGTGCCACCTAGTACTGGGGTATCACTGAGCCCCCCTGACCAACCATCCTGTGTTCCCTTACACTGTACTGCTGTGACCAGCCAGCCAAGTCGTGTCCCAGGCTCCAGCACAAATACAGGTAGGGACACACCCAGTTGCAGTACATACAGATGCTGTGATCAGCTCTGCATGGGGAGGTTACAGCTAAGGAACTGCCCAACTGCTCAAGTGCACACCACCCTCTGGAATGTAAACCCGAAATTAAATCATCTTGTGCTGCACAGAGATCTGTACAGCATAAGCTCATAAAATTCGCTTTCTGCCCCAAGTTATGAATCCCACACACTTTTCTGACAAAGCAAAAATAAGTTTATTAACTACACAAGATAGATTTGAAGTGATTATAAGGGATAGAAAACAGATCAAAGCAGATTACCTAGCAAACAAAACACACAACCTAAGCTTAATATACTAAAGAGATTGGATATGAGTAGCAAATTCTCACCCTAAATGATGATTCAAGCAGGCTGAAGAGATTCTTAAGGGGCCACCTGCACTTGCTTACAGATGTTCCTTTCTCAGGCTAAAATTCCCTTTAGCTGGGTCCAGCACTTCCCCCCAGTTCAGTCCTTGTTCCTCAGGTGTTTCCAAGAGACTCTTTGGATGGGAAAATCAATGAATAACCTTGATGATATCACTCACCTGTCTTAAATAGCTTTTGCATATGGCAGGAATCTTTTGTCTCAAAGCTTGGTTCCCACGCCAGTCAGTGGAAAAACACTGGTATTCCAAGAGGGAGTCCAATACCATGTGACCTGTTCACATGACCCTGTAGTGTCAAAGCAGCCATGAGTCAGAAGCTGTTTACGGTGGCCTCAGAAAGGCTTCCCGGTGGGAGATTAACTTCTCCTAAGACCGTTTGTTCTTCCTAATGGTTCTTTAACTTGAATGATCCCTCCCCAGCCAGCCGTCTAGACTGACAGTCTTTTGCCTAGTGGGTGTTCCCCAGATGTAAACATTTGTAATACTGATACATAGTCAATATTCCTAACATCAGATACAAAAATGATACATGCATACAAATAGGATAATCATATTCAGTAAATCATAACTTTTCCAATGCTGTCTCACATGACTTATCTTGCATAAAATACATCAGAAGTATGCCATAATCATATAATAATATCACTGTGAATAATATGGGGTGCAGTGTCACACACCCCACCTTGGGGTCTTGTTTCTTGCCTACTCCAGCCAGTGTCACGAGCCAGAGTTCCTTGCCTGCCCTAGTCCCTCAGGCACTTCTTCTGGGTTCTAGGAATATGTCTACAGCCCCTCAATATGTTGGAAAAGTGCTCCCAATCCTGATCCAAGATAATGAGGTAGGCTAGGGCTGGAGCTAGCCCTTCTATGAGGACCTTTGGGAAATCCCCTATGGTGATCTCTACCCAGGCACAGAATAGGGTTTAATGTCCCCATGAATGCACTGCAGGAAGATGGTTTCTCCAGAGGCTTCAGGGTTTGGGAACAAGCCATCCTGGACCAGAGTTTGCCCACACCCAGAATCTACTAGGCGTATTACATTGGTCCCATTTATTTGAATAGGAACTGTTGCTTTTGCTGAGGTGCGCTTCCAAGGATGGCTCTCTGTCGTCCATACTTGCCCATAGCAGCACTCCATATAGGGGCATTCCTGATAATGGTGGCTCTTTTGTGGGCATCAGGAGCAGGCCCCCCATGGTCAGTCCCAGAACTGCTGATTGGGAGCCGGGCATTTGGGGATGTCTTCCCCCAGGTGCTTGGCCTGGCTTAGGGTTGCCAACTTTCTAACAAACAAAACTGAACATCTTTGACCCGCCCCTTCTTTGAGGCCCTGCCCTGCTCCCTCTCTCCCTCCGTCACTTGCTCTCCCACACCCTCACTCACTCATTTTCACCAAGCTGGGGAGAGTCCCTTTTCAACCAGATGTTTGGTTGAAAACTGGACACCTGGCAACCTGGTTTGCCCTCTTGCCCTTCCTGGCTTTTGGGTAGGGAAGACCCTTGGGGCTCCCAAGTTTTATGTTTGGGCCCAGATTGGAGGGCCTAGGGCTTCTCCTGGGCTCCCAGCCTTGGACTAGAGGGCTAGCTGTGTTCCTGAAAAGTTGGGACCTTGGGGAGCACCCTGTCTAGTTTCTGTCTCCCCTGGCTGGCTTCCCCTTTCCAGTGCCGTCCTTAGCCATAGGCAGAACAGGCAGCTGCCTAGGGCACCACTAGGTCTGGGGGCACCGCTCTGCTGGGAGCCCAGACAGATGGGAAGCAGTGAAGCATGTAAGAGCAGGGCTGCTGGGTCCTAGAGAGAG
Organism: Chelonoidis abingdonii; assembly: GCF_003597395.2. Lineage (NCBI taxonomy): Eukaryota > Metazoa > Chordata > Testudines > Testudinidae > Chelonoidis > Chelonoidis abingdonii. The sequence continues at coordinate 191,617,911 of NC_133771.1, read as the reverse complement.
ATGAATGCAGCACAGTCTGAGGGAGGGAATTGGTTGCTGGGGTCTCTGGGAAGGAACTCAACTGCAGGGTGACCAGATGTCCCGATTTTATAGGGACAGTCCTGATTTTTGGGTCTCTTATATAAGTTCCTATTCCTCTCCACCCCCATCCTGATTTTTCACATTTGCTGTCTGGTCACCCTAGGTAGGGAGTAATTGGTACCTATATAAGACAAAGCCCCAAATATTGGGACTGGCCCTATAAAATCAGGACATCTGGATCTGGTCACTCTAGCTGGGGAGCACGTCTTTCCCCGGGGCTGGCAGCGATCCTTCTCATCAGGGGGGAGCTGCACAGGGCAGAATGAGCTGCTGTGACTCCATGGGTGCCCCGTCCCTGAGATCAGATGCTGTGCTAACTTCACCAGGGTCTGTTGGGCTGGTGATGGTGCCCATTGGCGTGTGATCAGATCTGAGGGTTTGCTGCTGCTGTTGCCACTCTGCACCCCAGGAGGTGGATTTTGGGGTCCTGCAGTTCTCCTCCTATTCTCCTCCCTCTACTGCGCTGTTGGACCAGCAGGCTGGGGGTGAGCCAAGCTTGAAAAGCAGTACTGTGTTGCCATTTACAAATTGTTCCCCAAAAATGCTTGCAACAATCCTGAATTTCATTTCAATATTTTTTTTTTAAAAAATCAATATCTTAGCCAAAAACAGTGTTGACTAATATATCTTGGTGACAAGTTTGTAGGGGAAGGAAGTGGGCCAGTTTTTCATCAGAGAAACAAAAATATTTGACTGACTTTCCTATAGCCTGTACTAGCTAATAGAGTTCCCCAACAACTGTAATATCTCATCTCCTACTATGTATAGGAGCAGTGGGTCGACAACCTACGGCACATATGCCAAAGGTGGCACGTGAGCTGATTTTGAATGGCATGCCAGCAGTGGGCTGAGGCGGCTCGCCTGCACTGCTCTGGTTTCCGGCTGCTTGCCCATTGCCACCCCGGGGTCCCTCCCCGGCCCCACTCAGACCTCACTGCTGGCTCTGGGGACCCCAAGGAACCGGCTGGCAAGCAGACTGAGCAGGCCAGCAGTCTGAAACCCTGCTGAGCCACTCAACCCCTGTAAAGCCTGGAGTTCCATTCACCTTCAGCTGGTAAGGTGGACTGAGCAGACTAATTCAACAATAGGCAAAAAAAACACTAATGACAAAGTAGAATCTAAGAGCAGTGGTCCAATTTTTCGTCTGGTGCTACCAGAACAGGGACCATGGCAGTGGACAAGCAGCAGCCGAAATTCCGGGCGGCATTTTCAGCGGTGGGGAGTGACGCCTCTGCATAACGCCTGGATCTTCGGCGGCAAGCGATGTCTCCAAAAGACATCTGCCGAATTTCAGTGGCATTTTGCAGAATGCTTGTGGCCAGCCAGTACAGAGGTGCACTGAGAGGCCCCTGCGGGCGCCATGGCAACCTGCAGGCGGCTGCGTTGGGACCCTGACCTACGAGCCTCCTGAGCACGGCGATTGTTTTTTAAATGGACCTGAAAAACTGTATGAAGAATTGAGTACCTGTTCTCAATGTTGCCACTTCAAATCGATAATGGACATTGTACAGTTACTCAATACCAGAAACTCATTGCCCCATATCCTAATGTGTAATTGTCAGTAGAATAGAGTGGCAATTCTGCAACAGTAGCATCAGGGAAAGGATTTCTTCAACAATAAAGCTCATTAAAAACTATCTTCGCCTACATGGAGTCAGGTACACTTGACTGGTCTTGTATTCCTTTGCAAATAACAAGACATCACTTGTCTTTGTCAACATGACTATCTTTCTGAATTTTGCAGCCAAAAAGCCAGAAAGATGCTTTTATTAAAAACAAATCGCTTGTTTCAATATCTCTTCATTGAAATTTCCAATAAAATGTTGACAAATTAAAAAAATTATGTTATTTGCATCATTCTATCAAATCAGAATTTTTTCCTATAGTGCTATTTCTTTAGTGCTAGTCCATCAGCATTACAGTGTGCTTAATTAAGTTAAACAGGTTTTAATAACATGCATGTGGCAAGTTTTCCAATAGTGTGAGCTTATGTTTGTGTTGCTAAGAGCAAGACAGGCTCAGGGGCACCAGTTTAATAATCCTGCCTGGGGCACCATAAATCCTAAGGACGGCCCTGCCCCTTTCTGTTGAGGGGTCCCTCTGGAGTCAAGCAATAGTTAGCGCTATCTCAGCTGCCAGATAGTTTTCCATCAATCACATGGTGTTGGTAAGTGACTCTGGTCGATGGCTGAGCACCCTGTCTCTACCCCCTTTCAGGAGGATTTGGGCAAACTTCTCCACCAGGATGAGTTCAGCCACCTCTACTCCCAACCACCCTTCTGGCTTTAGCCACCTCCAACACAGGTCCCATAGTTTCTGGGCAACAACCCAGAGCTGGGCCCCTGGAGGGGACCTCTCCCCCCAGAACCTCTGGCAAAAGGTCTCCTCAGTGATGAGGTAGTCCAAGATGGTATGCTGCCTGCACTGGCCCCGTCAGGTAGGGTGACAGTAGGATGGTCCACTGGTCACAGAGCCATTGTAAAGCTATCATCACCCACTAAAATGTTGTCAAAAAAGCCTTGGGTCATCCTGAGGGCCCATCTTTGTGAGCTTCATGGGTACCAGGGGTCGCCTGGTCTTGGGCCTAGGCCCCCTGATGGAGAAGCTTCCAGAGATCCCTGGGGCTGCATCAATATGACTTGTTGAACTAACCATTCCTGTTGTTCCTGTTGCTTGGCCCCTAAGTCCCAAACCACAGCAGTCTATTGTGCTCTGTGCATTTGGGACTGGGATACATCAGTACACTCTGACCACGGGATGCAGATGTTTGTTGGTGTTAACACTTATTTAATGTCAATAACTCTTTAACATTTTGAATAAAGGAAGGCCTTACCAACTCACAATAAACATCCCCTATGGCTCCCAGTGGCTCTCCAACAAAACAAAAGACAAGGAAATCCTCTAGGCCTTCTTTATACGTCATAAAGAAGGAAAAAGGCCTCACTTAAATAAAAATCCTTTGCAAGTAGATTCTGGTCACCTTCTGTTCATGAAGAAGCCATTTGAGGCTTGTCTCCACATACCGGAGGATTGACATGTGGCAATCAATCCATTGGGGGTCGATTTAGCGGGTCTAGTGAAGACTCGCTAAATCTAGTGAAAACCACTAAAATCGACTGCCAATTGCTCTCCAGTAGACTCCAGTACTCCACAGGAATGAGAAGCATAAGGTAAGTTGACAGGAAAGTTTCTCCTGTTGATCCAGTGTGGTGTAGACACTGCAATAAGTCGACCTAAGGTAAATTGACTCCAGCTACATTATTCACATAGCTGGAGTTACATCACTTAGGTCAACTTAGCCCCATAGTGTAGACCTGCCTTAATATTAAATCTGTCAATCCAGATACAGTGAATTTAAAGAGCATGAGGCTTAGTTCAAGCAGTGATAACAACATGTTAGGAATGACATGTTAGGAATATATTCATTTAAGTGGTCAAAACAATGACAGCTTTGAAAGATGTGTATTTTGAGGGACTGAATAACTCAGCAGATTGGTAATATCTTCCATAACAGTGTTTCTCAAATGGAGCTACTGTGGCAGCATGTGGCCAGCAGAGGGTTTTACTGTGGCCATGACAACCTCCTGAGCAGATATGAGGGAAAGGGCAAAGTAGTGGAAATATCTCCTGAAAATGTAAACAAACTTGTTTGTCTTAGTGATTGGCTGAGTAGGACTGAGTGGACTTGTAGGTTCAAGTTTTACATATTTTTTTACATAACTGCACTCAAAAACAAAAACAATTTCTACATTTGTAAGTTGCACTTTCACCCTAAAGGGATTGAATGAAGTGAATTAAAAAAATACTATTTCTTTTCTATTTTGAAGTGCAAATATTTGTAATAAAAATAGTAAAGTGAGCACTGTACACTTTGTATTCTGTGATGTAATTGAAATCAATATATTTGAAAAAGTAGAAACATCCAAAAATATTTAAATAAATGGTATTCTATTATAAACAGTGCAATTAAAACTGCGATTAATTGTGATTATTTTTTAAATCTTGCAAGTAATTGTGATTACTTTTTTAATCATTTGACAGTCCTAGCATGTAGATTAAACTACCCTCTTACTGCTAGAGATGGTCTGCCAGTTCATGGCTGAAGCACACTGGCAGAGCAGTTCTGTTCCTGTTCAGTGACTAGAGGATTCAGTCTAATGTAGCTGTCAAGCTGTCTCTTCACAATCACTGAATTTACACATACTGCTCAAAGTTTCATTTTTGGTAAACGGAAGTATAATTAACATCAAATATTTTTCCTTTGACATATCTCCTCCCTGTTTAGATTGTAGGTATTCTGGGGCAGAAATTGTCTGTGGTCTTAGATTTGCAACAGTGCTTAGAACAATGGGGCCCTGATATTGCCTCAGGCCTCTGTTCACTACCATAATACAACCAGTTATACAGCAGGCTGTCTATATGCCTAAGCTGAGAACTTCAACATTCAGGGGTGTTCTGATCCAGCATTTTATTTGTGGCTCATTTCCAGTAATGTGATGACACTTGTGATGATAGCTGTCTGTTTTACATAGCACCTTCTAAACCCAGTCCATGTTAGGAAATGGGATCATAGATGACAATCTTTTTCAGAAACCACTGACAGCAATGGTCCCATTTCTTAGTGTAGACTGGGTTTAAGGTGCTATTTACAGATGCCATCACGTCTGTTGGAAATAGAGAGAAAGACCACAATTAATCCTGGATCCAAATACCACCACACTTTGAGGACATCTGGATCAGGATGCAAACTTTGTTCTGTCCTTCTTTAAAATGGTCTGAGCCAAAACTCTGGATCAGAACACCCCTGAATTTTGAAGTTCTCATTTTGAACGTACAGCCAGCCTCATGTATCACACATGTGCTCTTGCTAATGTCATCCTCCGATTGTTTGGCACATTCATTTGTGTCTTATCTGAAATCCAAATTTAGACCCAGCTCAGGCCTATAGCTGACTCTGGCTGACAGAGAGCAAACAATTGTTGAAAATAAGACCAGTATTTCTAGATGTCTGACTTCTCCAAACACTTTTAGTTCACAACTCTCAAATCTTGCTTGCCTTGGGTATCTGGCAACATGGAGAAATTAAGCAATGCATCTTCTAGCTTGAGGCTGCCCACGTCTTTCACTGTTTAATTAACTCTATGATGAAGTTCAGCAGCACCAGTTTAGTAATAGTCAGTGAACATTAACTGTACCTTGACATGAGTCTTGAGTTCAAAATTACTTTGTTCATTAATTTTACCAGGGTAATAAAATAGTCTGACTTTTTAATAATAAAATTAAAATGTTTAGTTTTCAGTGCAGTAGGGCCCAACATCCCTGTTGTACTGGATACAGTACAAATGCAGAAAAAGACAGATCCTGTCCTGGAGACAGTCTTATGTAAGAAAAGTCACAAGTGAGTATAACAAATAATTGCAGGGAAAGAGTAATAAGCCATGTGAACTGATGAAGTAATTCTGAGAGGCTGTAAAGGGAAAATACACCAAGGAAAGTGGGTGAGGGGGGGATGAAGATAATTGGGAGATAATAGAAATTATCTGTGTATGTGATGTAGAAGAGAAAACTACAAGCGAATAGTGGCTGCTAGAGGTGAATGTGTGTGAATCTCTGATTTGGAAATGGGATTCCTCTAGGACTGCAACAAAATGTAGAGTATGTGTGTTAAAAGAGCACTTGGGGCTCCAGTGGAGATTGGGATCCCCATTGTGCTAGGTGCTGTACAAACATCTAGTAAAGAGAGTTCCTGCCCTGATATTTTCAGCATTTTGGATTCCATACATCAAATCCTCAACTGGTGTAAATCGGTACAGCTCCACTGAATTCAGCAGAGCCACATCAATTTAGAACAGCCTCACATGTATAGTTATCCAACATCAAAAACAACTTCAAAACATCTACAAAACTACTTAGATGGTATGTGCAACATTGCACTCAGTTCTGAGCACATTACTACCAGAAAGTTGTAAGTACATAGGGGACAGTTCAGAAAGAACAGCAACAATGATTTAATGGCTCATTAAATACTCATGATGAATAAAAATTGCAGTGTTCATTGTCTAAGTGATAACTAAGTGGGATATGATCATCATCTACAAATATTTAAATGATGGAAATACCATCAGTTGAATACTCCTCTCCACTTACAGATGTTTGATAAACAAGGGTGGAGAGGGCAGAAAAGGAACAGCAGCTTTGTGGCTTGGGCCCCCCACCCTTTGAGCCCATGCTAGCCCTCCTCTCTCCCCCTAGGTTTCAGATCCTGAGCCCCAGCCACAAGTCAAAGTGCTATCTACACTGCTAATTTTAAAGCACAAGTTTGAGCCCCACTAACTCAAGGTTGGAAGGCTTGCTCCAAAATGCTGTGGAGCTATATGAGCTTACCATGCAATTTAGAGATGTGCAGGCTGGGAAAGGAAGTGTTGGAGCAGGAGAGATTGGAGCCAGGTAGCAAATATATCGTGCAGTATGCCCCCTAGCTAACCTGAGGGATTTGGTTATGAAATTGCACCAGAATTAATGATATTTCAATCAACACAAACTCCTCACTTCTCAGAGTTGTGCAGAAGACCATATAAGTACATTAAACATGCTACAAAGGGATAGAGAAAACACATAGCAGAAGGATCAAGAGGGAGGGATAGTTCAGTAGTTTGAGCATTGGCCTGCTAAACCCAGGATTGTGAGCTCAATCCTTGAGGGGACCATTTAGAGATTGGTCCTGCTTTGAGCAGGGGGTTGGGCTAGATGATCTCCTGAGGTCCCTTCCAACCCTAATAATCTATGAAGACCTAGATGCCTCTACACTGAAAGAGGGGAGGAATCTCCATAAGTTTCCAAAAAGCAGATTTTTTCCATGGAAAGGAAAGGACAATCAGGCTCAAAATCAGGAGAGTAATTTAGCGTGGTGCAAGAGGGTCCTGCGTAATTGAGAGTCCTAGGACAAAAATAAGAAAGGAAGGTAGATTAAACATCAGATAAAACATTATGATGGTGAATTCTATAAGACTGAACAGACTCCCAAGATAATTCCTATTATTTTAGATAATTATAATTAGAGTTAAAACATTTGAATATATATTGTAGGGCACACTATCAGGTGGGTTGACTAGATGACCTTATTGGTTTCTTTCATTTCCAATTTTTATGTTCTATGGAATAGTGGCAGTGGCCAAGAAAGTCAGTACAATATGTTATGAGTTAAATTCTAGTCTTAGTTACACCTCAGCAGAGCTGCACCACTCCAAGAAATTGGCCCTATTTTTATAAAACAGAAATTTTTTACTATGTGTGGGATGTGGTAAAATATACTAGTTGGACTCCGGATTAAAGGTTTTCAGAAGTGACTAGTGATTTTAGATGTCTCTATTTTTTGGGCATCCAACTTGAGACACCTCAAAGCAGCTTAATTTTCAGAAATTACTGAATATCAGGCCCCTTTACAATGCCTCAAGTTGGACACTCAAATATCAAACCAGCTAAAATCCCTAGTTGTTCTTTAAAATCCAGGTCTCAATGTTTAGATCAGTGGTCGATCCTGGGGATTCTCCCAATCAACCATGATCTCTGGTGGTGTGGCAGGGCTTCCGCTGCTGTGGCCCACGCCGCTCCCAGAAGCAGCCAGAATGCCCGTCAGAGGGGAAGGGGTCTCCGCACGCTGCTCCTGCCTGCGAGCACCGTCCCCGCAGCTCGCATTGGCTGGGAATGGCTAACTGTGGCCAATTGGAGCTTTGGGGGTGGTGTCTGCCAAGAGGAGCAGCATACAGAGTCACGTGCCCCCCCTCCCCTCCCAGGGGCCGCAAAGGCATGTTGGCCCCTTCTGGGAATGGTGTGCCTTAGCCTCATTGCACTGCCGCCCAGGATCCACCCATGGTAAGTGCTGCCCAGTGGGAGGCCACACCCCAACCCCAGCCCTGAGCCCCCTCCCAGAGCCAGCACCCCATACCCCTCTTGCACCCCAACCCCCTGCCCCAGCCCCAGCATCCTGTACTCCCTCCTAAAGATAGAGAGATATGCACTCCAACCCCCAGGCTCAGGCCAGACCCTCCTCCCTCACTGCGAACCCCTTGGCCCCAGCCCAGAGCCTGCACCCCCTCCCAAGCCCCAAGTCCCCACCCCAGCTGCGTGAAAGTGAGTGAGGGTGGAGGAGAGCGAGTGACGGGGGTAGAGGGATGGAGTGAGTGGGGCAGGGCTTTGGGGAAGGGGCACAGTAGATCCTGAGTTGCCCTCAAATTCAAAAAAGGTTGGAGACCACTGGTTTAGATCATTCACTGTAAGGAGGTGGGTGAATAATTAAAAATAACTAAAGTAAAGGTTGACTCCCAGAAAATCATTAATTACTGGTACATAAAATGCATGGAATATAGCTTTCATCTGACAATAAATTCTTATAAGAATAGCTGTTTTAAATCAATAAATAAAAACCTTTTACAATTTAGTTTGATCATTTAACTTCTAAATATGTCCACACTGAGCCTAAGTATAATATCATTTTATTGCCTTAACGTGTATTATGTGATGTATAGTACGGCATTATTCCTTTCAGAAAAAACCTCCCCCCCCCGCCCTCTACCTCCCCAGTCGGGAGTTGCAAGGAAGGCCTGACTCTGATCTCACACTAATATAAATCAGGTGTAAATCCATGGAATTAGTGTTACAGTGAAGAATATTGCTGTGAAATTGGAATCAAGCTTTCTGTTTCTGAGGAGTCTCATTAACTGCATATAGTTAGCCATTTTCTGGGAGAGATCTCACAGACTTACATGTTTATTTTTAAGCATTTAAAAAAATATACTGAAGTGGGGGAAGAGTTCAAAACAAGACATTTCTAATTTCAGTTGTTTCAAGCAGTAATTTAAGGTTCAGTACAAAACAAACCATACATAAATAGTAGCAAACATGCTGCATCTTGTTGCCATGACAATGCCCTACTTATAGCACATGAAGCTGATTCATGTGTTCTCACTTCACAATTAATAAATTATAGCGGGTTACGAGAATTAAGCCATCTGGAAGAGTTTGTGAATACAAGTAGCAAATTAATTTGTTACCTAATCCTGGTGTCTTTTTAGGAATTAACCTTCTGTAATAGAAAATATTTTGATATAGGTAAAACTGCCTGAATGAATTTGTCTGTTTTTAATACTGATTCATTAGAGCTAATTGCTGTCCTAGGCCTAATCTTGCTCCTACTGAAGTCAATAGCAACCCCTTTCTCTGACTTCAATGGGAGCAGGACCTGGCCAAATTGCCTACCCTGAGGTTTGGAGAGTTCCTAAGGGCTCCTCCCCTGGACTAACAGGGGCTACTGGGAATAACTCTTTAGAATCTGTACTTAACCAAAAATTTCTTAGATCACTTACTATGACTATAATGCTTCTGAGTCCCTAGTTTATGTAACATCTCAGCAAATTTGTTTTCTTTTCTGTACATCAGGGGACTGGATCCTGTCCCTGTGGTGGAGAGGAATGGATTTAGGGGTCTAATCTCTTCCATCTGTAAACAGATCATTTTGTGGAAGAAACTGGACAGCCAAGATATTTTGGTTAATAGAGCAAAGAATGTCAGTAGCTTTGTGCAAACAAAGGGCTAAAATACCAAGCTTCCTTGTAATTGTGAAGTGCAACACAGAGCAAAGACTATGTGATTATGGCTTTTACCCAAGTTTACTAGATTACTACTTAGTCTGGTTTCCTTTTAATGAATTATGGTGGCGGGGGGAGTGTGTCTATTATGGGAGTATTGCAGTGACATAAGCTTGGAGTTTCTATATGCTTGAGTGTTGCAAGAATGCAGCAATCTTCACTTTGAAACTCTCAGAACTGGCCTCGCAAAGTTGATCAGCCCCATGTTGATCATGTTCTCTCTTTCTCATGTTCTCTCTTTCTCATGATACAAGAATTAATCAATCCAGGTGAAGCACATATGGAGAAATACCATCCCCACATCTTCCCCTCTTCTCTATGCAAAAGAGGAGCACGACCTGCACTGCATCATTTCCCTCCCTCCCCCTGCCCTTCGTCTCACAAAGATGATTCTCCTCTGGAGCTCTGTATGGATGGAGGATTACAAGTTCAAGGGCTGGAAGTGGGAATGAGGGGATCAAGGCAGGTCTCTTCTACAACAGCTACTGTGCAGCGACAGAGATCCAGTTGTGATGCTGGCAAACCAGGTGGCAACTCTTGCCAAACTGTAGGCATTAGCTAAGAACTAACAAGCTCATAGCTGCAGACTAGACCAGTTCACTTGTATGTTAGTTTTGCTCAAAATAGGTATATAACAGGTTTGGTCCCAGAGACCCCCTTGAGACTGTTACCTGATGTGCTGAGACTACCTCATTTTCTCTGCCAGTTGGACCTCCAGAACCTTGCCTTGTTGAGACAGACATGCAAGCCTGCTGCAACACAGACCCAGGATCTGAACCACACCCTCAAAGCTGCAGACTTAACTAAAACAGCTTAGCAAGTGCTCCTGTTTCCAGCACCCAGACACCCAGCTCTCAATGGGATCCAAACCCCAAATACATCGGTTTTACTCTGTATAAAGCTTATACAGGGTAAACTCATAAATTTTCCACCCTCTATAACATTGATAGAGAGATATGCACAGCTGCTTGCTCCCCTAGTATTATCACTTAGGTAGGATTTAAGTAGTTCCAAGTAATAACAGAGAGAACAAAGTAAGTTACCAAGTAACTTACAGTAAGCTTCTTTCACAGAATAGACTCCTTCCTAGTCTGGGCCCAGTCCTTTCCCCTGGTACAGACCTTGTTAGTTCCAGCAGGCATCTTAGGTGAAAAGCAGGAGATTCCACATGACTGGGACCCTGTTTGTTTTGTTCCACTTTAATAGCTTTGGCACAAAGTGGCAATCTTGTCTCTGATTCCCACCTCTTCTTCTCAATGGAAAACTACTAGGTTAAAGATGGATTCTAGTTCAGATCACGTGATCACATGTCCTGTGAGACTTCATTACCCACTCACTGGCATACAAGTGTACAGGAAGTCTTACAAGTAAACACAGCCATTTACAACCAATGTCCTGGATAATGAGAGCCATCAAAATTCCAAACCACCATTAATGGCCCACACTTGGCATAATTACAATAGGACTTCAGAGTTATATTTTATATTCTTAGTTTCAGATACAAGAATGATACGTTCATACAAATAGGATGACCACACTCAGTAGATTATAAGCTTTGCAATGATACCTTACAAGATATCTTTTGCATAAAGCATATTCCAGTCACATCATATCCACTTATAAACACATTTTTATAAAAATATGGAGTGCAGCATCACAAGGTATATGGCACTGGAGACCAGACAGTCTGCATATGACCCATAACAACTTGAAAGGAGGCATTATGATTGTAACCAAGACCATTCACTTATGTATGGTGTGACAAAGTTCCTCCTCTACCTTGGTGGGTCTTGCACTTATTGATGGATTTGTTCACCTCACAGATTCACCCTGTGGGTCAGGAAACAACCCAGAGACCTTCCCTTCTGGTAGAAGCCATGGTCCAGGTCAATTTCTCCTGTGTTTGATAAGGAGTTGGGAGGTTTGGGGACAACCTGGGCCCACCCTCTACTCTGGGTTCCAGCCCAGGGCCCTGTGGACTGCAGCTGTCTAGATTGCCTCCTGGTACAGTTGCACAACAGCTACAACTCCCTGGACTACTTCCCCATGGCTTCCTCCCAACATCTTCTTTGTCCTCACCACTGGATCTTCCTCCTGATATCTAATAACATTTGTACTTCTCAGTCCTCCAGCAGTATGCCTACTCACTCTCAGCTTCTAGCACTCCTCTTGCTCCCAGTTCCTCTCACACACTTCCTCTCCTCTGGCTCCCTTTAGCCTGACTGGAGTGAGCCCTTTTATAGCATCAGAGGGGCCTCAATTAGAGTCAGGTGCGTAACAGCCTCACCCAACTCTTAGCAGTTAATTGGAGTCAGGTGTTCTCATTAGCCTGGAGCAGCCCCTGCTCTGGTCACTCAGGGAACAGAAACCTGCTTCTCCTGTGGCCAGTAGTGGATCTCCCTTCGATTCCTCTGCTGTAGAGGAAGGAGGGAGAGGGCTGCTGCTGCTGCTGCTGCTGTTCCTGCTGGGCCCTGGGCCCTCGCTGTTGCTGCTCCTGCTGCTGCTCATCCTGCTGCTCCCTTGGCTGGGCTAGGCACTACCACTTCCATCTCCGCCTCCCCACTTCTCTGCTACCTTCTAGTTGGCTGGCTGCTGATCCCCTCACCTCCCCCTTGACTGCTGCTGTTGCTCCACCTACAACCCCGGGGGGGAGGAGAAGGCTGCTGAAGGTCTGCTTTCCAGAGAAGGAGGGGAGTGAGGGACCCTAGCTCTTGTTGCTGAGGGCACCATAATCAGAGCAGGGTCCCTCCTGCTTGGACACCAGACCACCACCACCTGGAGCTGCTAGGACTACTGTGGCTGTTGCTGGGGAGCTGTTAGAGCCCTGAGGAGAAAGAGGAGGAGGAGAGGATCACCTGCTGCTGGGAGACCACGTGAAGACCACTGTGGAGGGGGCTTTTCTGGACTGAGTCTTTTTTGAACTGTGCTTTTGTGGTAGGGTTTGGACTGTGTTTGTTGGGAAACCAAGGGTGTGGCATGGAGCCTGCTCCCGGTCCATCCGTGTCCCCTTTCGCCCCCACCACCACTGTTGTCCCCTCCACCACCCCCGCTGGCTGTTTTCCTTCTGCTTTGGACTCCTGCCTCTGGGACTGAGCTGCTCGCCTGGCTCACCACGCCCGCTTCCATCATTTGGGCCTGCAGCAGTAGCAGCCTACCATTGACTTTTTGGCACAAGTGCAGGTGAGCGCACTCCCCCACCCCCTCCCTCTGGACTGACCCCTTTCCTTCGCCACATTTGTCCGCCCCACCTATTTCCCTCTGTGGCCCTGATAGTTCTGCCCCAGCCCTGCAGCTGTCCCCGTGGTCCCTCTACCCATTCCCAGCTTGCCCTTTCCCCCCCACACCTTGTGCTCCCCCAGCCCTGATTGGTCCCTCCCCTTGTGCGCCCATGCCCCCTCCGATGCGCTTGTGCCCTTCCCCATTTGGTTTCCCCTTGTTCACTGCACTCCCCCATCTGCCGTTGTCCCCTCTGATCCCCTAGTGCAACTAGAGGAGCTGGAGCTCCCCTCTGCGTCGGTGCCCTGAAACCCTCCCACCCCTACGTCCTTGGTTGCTCCCCACCCCCCTTTAGCCTTCCCATTCTGGCGCCCTTCTCCTCTGCCTGCAGCCTAGCAGGGAGGGGTGGTCACCTCCTCTCCTTCCCCTCCCCTCGCTGTTTGTCCCCCTCCCCGCTCTCGTTATGGCGGGGGACGCGGCGGGGGAGGCCCCACGCGATGCTCCCACTGCCCCTCCTCCACCTGCCCCCATGCCCACTGCCCTAGCCTCCACCTCAACCGCCGCTGCCGCTCCACCTACCACCGCCCCTGCTGGGGCACTGGCAGCGGCGAGTACCGGGGAGACCTCCGCTGCTGCCACGTCCCTCCCCCCTTCCGATTCGGGGGGAGCTCCCCCAGCCGGTGGGAAGGGTCGGGGTGGGAAGAAGGGTAAGGGCCCCGCTAAAAAGGCCAGGCCCTCCATGGCGGAACCTGCCCCCACTGCCGCAGCCCCGCTCCCGGCTGCGGCATCCCTCCCCGCTATTCCCTCCACCAGCTCTGCGGGTGTCCCTCCCCCGGCCCCCAAGGCATTCGCCCAGGTGGCGGCGGCCCCCCCGCCTGCCACCGCTCCTCCGACCACCGCTTCCACCACCATCTACAGCGGCCGGGGACCCTTTCCCACCTTGACCAGGAAGCACGGCGTCCGTTGCCTCCTGGTGCCCGCCTCGCCCCACGTGGAGACCTACGTGCGGGCGTTGGCGAGGGTGGTGGGGCCCACGGCCATCGTGGCGGCCTCCAAAATGTACGGGAAGGTGGTCTTCTTCCTAGCATTGGAGGCCGCCGCCCAGGAGGTGGTTGAGATGGGCCTGGCAGTGGGGGGCGCGTTCGTCCCTCTGGAGACGCTGGAAGACCTGGGGGTCTGCTTAATCCTGACCTCCGTCCCTCCCTTCCTGCCCAATGCCACCCTGCTGCCCGCCCTTTCTGCCCTGGGGCGCCCCATCTCCTTCATTAGCCCTCTCCCCTTGGGTTGCAAGGACCCTGCCGTCCATCACGTCCTCTTGTTCCGCCGGCAAGTGCAGCTTCAACTGCCGCTGGCGGCACGTGGCGGAGAGGTGCTCGAGGGGTCCTTTCTGGTCCCCTACCAGGGAGCCCACTACCGGGTGCATTATTCAACAGGGGAGGCCTGGTGATACCTCTGCCGGGCGATGGGGCACGTCCGGAGGGATTGCCCCTTGGCCCAGCATGGAGGAGCGTCCAGGACCCCCAAGCCCCGGCACGGCGCCAGCCCTGTCATCACCGGTACCCCTGGCTGCCCGGCACCCGAAGCTGCCCCTCCTCCTCCTTCTCAGTCCACCACTGTGGAGGAGGGTGTGGCAGAGATACCGGCGGGCGTGGGAGAGGGGTCACCCCAGAGGGAATCCTTCCTCGTTTCTGCTGTCAAACCACTGCCTCCCCGAGTCCCTGAGCCATTGCCCTTGCCCCCCGACCAGTCCCCTGTTAGCCAGCCCCCGGATGATGCCGTGGAGGGCTGGTCTTTAGTGCAGGAGAAGCAGGGCAAGCGGAAGGCTCGAGCATCCTTACATCCTTCGGATTTGGAGGTCCCCTGGAATAGCAGGAAGGGGGGCACCACTGACGAGCCTTCCGCCTTGCCCCCTGATGACTCCCGTTCTGTGGTGCCGGCTGGGGACATCGTGGCAGCACCGGAAGGTAACGCCACCCCTCCTCCAGGGTCCCTCCCCGTGGAAGCCCCCAAGGGAGCCTCTCTCGCCCCCTTCCTGCTTGAAGCCTCTGCGAGCACTGACGTGGGTATCGCCTCGGGTGCTAGCGGGGAGGGTCCTGGGGTGGTGGATGGTGATCTCCCTTCCATCTATGAGGAGATCGAGGCCGTGGGTCTGACCCTGGTCATGCAGGGGGAGGACGTCCCTCTGCTAGCAGGCCCTGATTTGGGCGACCTCACCACGGTCCCCCTGTCCCCGAGTTCCCTTCCTCTAACCGCTGCTTCTGCTCCCACTTCTGGGGGTCCCCTGGATTCTTCCATCAAGCCGGCTGTGGGTGGCACCCTGTTGATGGCTGCCGAGCCCATTGGGGTGACGGCCAGTGCCCTGCTGCCGAGACACAGTTCCCAGGGGGTGTCCCTCTTGGGTGTGGAGGACGCGCCCTCCTTCCTAGGCAGGGACCTCATTGACGAACATCTATCTCTGGATGCCGAGGCTGCCGCACGTGCCACAGTGGCTGAGCCCGGGATCGTTAGGGGTCCCCTTTCTACTTCCCAGATCCCTGAGCCTGGCCAGGAGGAGCCACCATCCCGCGGCTCAACTATAGAGGCTCAGGATCCTGCCTCTACCCCCTTCCCAGATTCTCTCCCTGATCCCTGCCCTACTCCTGTTAGCTCTGTCCTTGTCTCCCCATCTCCTGTGATGCCAGTGCCGCCCCTGGGAATACCCCCAGGGAGCGGCTTCGGTAGTTTTTCCTTGTCCTGACCCACCGGGGGCTGCTGTTCTCCTTCCGCCGCCCCTTCTTGACCGGGGAGCAGGGCGGGTCGCGTGGTGTTGGCCCATCGGACACCACATCGGGGGTCTGCCCCCTGCCTGCCCGCCTCGGTGTTCCACGGAGCTGTGAAGGTGGCCCTACTGGGGGACAGTCATCGACCAGTGACCCCGCCGCCCCATGCGCTGAGGGAGGAGCTGCGGGAGTTCCTTGAGGACATCCGTGGCTCCCGTAACAAAGTCCAGCTTGCGCTCCAGCGGTGGGGGGATTTCCATCACATCCTTCGGGCCGCGAGGGCCCTCATGGGGGAGGGTAAGAGGACTGGAAAGCAGGCCGCTGCGGCCTACCGGCAGGTCCACCTCTTCCGTGACTTTTTACTCACTTACGGGGTAGGTCACAGATTGCTGCGCGGCCTGCCGGAGGCTGTGAGCGTGTCTGCAGGCGTGGATCCCCCCCAGCCCTCTTCATGGCACCGATCATCTTTGCCACATTAAACACCCGGGGCTGTAGGATGAATGGGTCTCCGCAGGAACCAGGTGCTCTTCGCCTACTCCGGGAGGGGGTACTTCTGTGAATTTCCTGCGGAGACCCATACGACCGGCCGCGGAAGCGTAGCTGGCGGCTGGAAGTGGGGAACGAGGCCTACTTTTAGCCACTCTCGTTTGCTGCGGGCCGGGGTGGCGACCTTGGTTCTCCCCCGACCTACGGCCCGAGGTGCTGGGGGTCACTGAGGCTGGCCGGGCCGCCTGGCGCACCTCCGGGTCCGCATGGAGGGGCCTTGTGTTTAATCTTGTCATCTTAATGCCCGACATCGGGCCCGGAGAGGTTGCATTTTTTTCAAAGCAGGTGTCCCCCGCCCCTCGCCCCTGGATCCTCGTGAGTGCCTGGTTCCTGGGAGATTAATACCACCCTTGAGACAGGGACCGCCGGGGAACCGAGCAGTGCCCTGCCGCAGCGGATCGTCCTCCGGGAGAATTGTGAACGCCACTCCCGGGTGGACGCCTGGACGCGACCACCACCGGACGATCGTTCGTCGACGTTCACTCGTCCGGGGTGGAGGCCATCGGTCGTTGCCATCCCCCGCTGGACCGCATTTACCTGTCGCGTTTCCACCTTTCACGGGCCCACTCCTCCGGCGTTCGGCCGGCCTCCTTTTCGGATCACCATCTTGCCACCGTGACAGCCTCTCTCTGCGCGGAGAGGCCGGGGCCGGCCTATTGGCACTTTAATAATAGTTTGCTGGAGGACGCAGGCTTCGTGGTGTCCTTCCGGGAGTTCTGGCTGGCCTAGCGAGGGAAGAGGAGTGCCTTTTCCTCGGCGCGGCAGTGGTGGGATCTAGGGAAGGTGCGCGCCAGGCTCTTCTGCTGTGACTACACCTGGGGCGCCAGCCAACGGAGGGATGAGGCGATAAGACAGTTGGAATGGGAGGTCTTGGAGCTGGAGAGGCGTCTGGCCGCCAGCCCCGAGGATCCATCCCTCTGTGGAGTGTGCCGGGAGAAGCGGGAGGAACTCCGGGCCCTCAAAGAACATCGGGCCCAGGGTGCCTTTGTTCGATCCCGCATCTACCTCCTTCGAGAGATGGATCACGGCTCCCACTTCTTCTATGACGTGGAGAAAAGGAGGGGGGCCAAGAAGCACGTCACCTGCCTCCTGGCGGAGGACGGCACCCCTCTCATGGACTCTTTTCTCCCCGGATCCGACCGATCCTAACTCTTGCAGAGTGCTGTGGGACGGACTCCTGATGGTCAGCACCAGCGACCGGGACCGGCTAGAGCTGCTTCTCACTCTGGCCAAGTTCTCGGAAGCCCTCTGTTGCATGCCCACCAAAAAATCTCTGGACATGGACGGGCTGACCGTGGAGTTCTACCACGTGTTCTGGGACATCCTCAGCCCAGACCTGGTCACCGTATGGGCCAAGTCTTTGCAGAATGGGGTCCTCCCTCTCTCGTGCAGGCGAGCTATGCTCGCCTTAGTGTCGAAGAGGGGGGACCTCCGCGACTTACGGAATTGGCATCCCATCTCGCTCCTGAGCACGGACTACAAAATTGTTGTGAAGGCCATCTCGATGTGGCTTGGGTCTGTGCTGGCGGACGTGATCCACCCAGACAAGACCTACATCTTCCTGGGCTGCACGATCTTTGATAACCTGTATCTGGTCCGGGACCTTCTGGAACTGGGGTGTAGGGATGGTCTGTCATTCGCCTTCTTGTCCCTGGATAGGGAGAAGGCTTTTGACAGGGTGGACCATGGGTATCTCCTGGGCACTCTGTGAGCGTTCGGCTTCGGACCCCGGTTTGTGGGTTTTCTCCAGGTGCTGCTCGCTTCTGCGGAGTGTTTGATCAGGCTCAACCGGACCCTGACCGAGCTGGTCAGGTTCGGGCAAGGAGTGCGGCAGGGGTGTCCCCTCTCATGTCAGCTGTACACTCTGGCGATCAAGCCCTTCCTCTGTCTCCTCTGTCGGAGGCTTACGGGGTTGGTGCTTCGAAAGCTGGATCTGCGGCTGGTCCTGTTGGCGTATGCCGACAATGTGCTCCTCGTGGTCCAGCACCCGGGCGACTTGGCGCGGGTGGAGGCTTGCCAGGCTGTGTACTCGGCGGCCTCCTCCGCCCGGGTTAACTGGGTCAAGAGCTCTGGCCTGGTGGTCGGGGATGAGTGGCAGGCGAGCCCCCTCTCACCCGCGCTTCAGGCCATCCGGTGGAGCGCGAGTCCGCTGCTCTATCTTGGTGTTTACCTTTCTACCATGCATCCGTCTCTGCCGGAGAACTGGCACGGTTTAGAGGGCAGGGTGACAAGCGGCTCCGGAAATGGACAGGACTACTCCGGTGCCCCTCCCTTCGAGGGAGGGCGCTGGTCCTCAATCAACTGGTCCTGTCCATGCTCTGGTACTGGCTCAACACCCTGGTCCTGGCCCCAGGTTTCCTGGCCAACCTCGGGACGATTCTGGAGTTCTTTTGGCCAGGGATGCACTGGGTCTCTGCAGGGGTCCTCCATCTGCCCCTGGAGGAGGGAGGACAGGGCCTGAAATGCTTACACACTCAGGTCCATGTCTTCCGTCTCCAGGCCCTGCAAAGACTCCTGTATGGTGCAGGTAGTTCGGCGTGGAGTGTATTGGCGCACGCCTTCCTCCGCCGCTCCCAAGGGCTCCGATACTACCGGCAGCTCTTTTACCTCCATCTGAGAGGTCTTCCGCGAGACCTCTCCAGGCTGCCGGTCTTCTACCAAGACCTCCTCTGGACCTCGAAGCTCTTTTCAATGACCAGGTCCATGGCGGCCACTGTGGGGGCCGACCTCCTCGCGGAGCCCCTGTTAAACAATCCCCAGCTTTGTGTGCAGGTGGCGGAGTCCCCCGCGGTGTGCCAGAGGCTGTTCTTGGCGGGAGTCACCAGGGTCGGAGACCTCCTGGACTACGACCTGGGAGACTGGCTGGATTCGCTCAGCGCATGGGGCTCTCCAGACCTCGTACTCCCCGGCGCATACTTCAGGAGGTGAAGGCTGCTTTACTGCCTGCTGCTCGGGCTTACCTCGACCGAGTCCTGCGAGAGGGCATGCCCTTCCCACCCTCTACCCCAGACCCCGTGGACATTTTTATCGGGCCCTTGCCCCGTGACCCAATTGGCCCCCTCACCCTTTCACTGTGAGCCGCTGCACGATCTACAGCCCGTTCTGTTCCAGGCCGCGCCACAGAAACACCTGTACACGCTCGTGCTCCACACTTTCCACACACCCACCTCGCATCCCGCCCCTCATACCAGATGGCGCACCTCCTGCCACCTCTCGAGGATGAGAGCCCCGGTGGGCCAGCTTACCACTACCCTGGTCCTGAGCCTGCGGGTGTCAGTTGGCGGCTCCATCATGGGCCTGTGAACACGGTGTTACTTGGCGCAGTTACCCCTGTCCCAAACCTACCCTTTTGTGCATGAAAGAACCCTGGCACACATTATTAGAGTACACCAGATTGCAGCCCCTGTTCCGGCTCCTCTAAACCTTGTATTGCGTTTGGGTTGCACTTTCCCCTCACCTGTTATCTACACACTCCCCATCCCGTGGCCACAAAACACGGATCTCCTTGTCAACCTCCTCTGGCCCTGGCAAAACTAGCCATCTACAAGACCATGGAGAGGATTGGCTGACGGGATTTCCTGTACTTGTGGACTATTTCTGCTGCTCTGTCCGTTCGCGCCTCCAGCAGGTTCCTCTGGACCGCGTCCACTGCTCCCTAATGCTTCGTGAGCAGTGGGAGTTGTTGGGTTCTCTGCTCGGTGTCCCCGCTCAGGTTCCCTTCATTAGTTCTATGACCTCACTCCCATCCTGTTTTTCATTAGTTGTCCCCCGTACTTCTTGGTGTCACGGACCTGTGATCCTCCCCTTGGCTGAGGGAGGTCCTTTAGAAGTGGGGCTTCACCTGCCCACCTCCGGATACCAACTAGACAAATTCTGCTGTTCCCAACTTGCCTGGTCAATCACAATGGGTGGATCAAAGAAATGTTAATTAAGCTAATCAATCCCCAACTCATAACTTTATGGATAAGAATCAAAGAATAGTTGCCTAAATGTTTGTCTATATCTTGGGTGATATAGACACTGGCCTTTGATACGCGCAGTATCCTGTTGGTATCCAGATGCTAAAGTACCTCCCCTCCACAGGTCCATGATACCAAATAATTGCTGGGGACAACTAATAGATAACAGGAATGGGAGTGAGGTGACAGGACTACAATGAAGGAAACCGGATGCGGACATCAAGCAGAGAACCCTGCAACAGGCCCACTGCTCCTCAAAGGTATCAAGGAGCAGCGACCCCACCCAGAGTAATTCTTCCTGATGCCCTGAACGGACAGAGAGCAGAAATAGCCCCTCAGTCGCAAGAAACCATCTGCCAACCTCCTCTCCCTGGTTTTGTAGATGCCATTTTGCCGGGCGAGGAGGTGTTGACGACGGTCCTGCGACTCGTAGGCCCACAGATGGCGTAATGAACAGCAGTGAGGGAAAATGCAACCAAAAAACTGATAATAGATCCAAGAGGAGCTGGAATAGGGGCTTCAACCTGGCACACTCCAGGTATATGTGTCCAGGTCTCCCTCATGCTGCACAAGGCAGGTGTTCAGTGAGGGGAGTGAACCGTGCCAAGTACATGCCCATTGCTCACGGCTCCATGAGATCAGTCAGCTGATGTCCCCGGTGGCCTCCAGGACCAGGTGGACTATAGGCGGCCACCGGGGTCCCTCACCTCCAGAGGTGGCAGAAGGTCGCTTCACTTCATTGGTGAGCAGACGTGAGGGTGAGGACATGAAGGTGTGGAGCATGAGCATGTACAAATGTTTCATGCACGTGCTGAACTGAACCAGCTCAAGTTGCAGCCGGCTCACATAAAGGAATGGGATGGCCTGCAGTCCATGGTCAGGTTGCCCAATGAAAAGTCAAAGTACCCGGGCCGAGTGTGGGCAGGGCAAGCCCTCTCACAGGACCAGTCGAGAAGACCCGAGCAGTGGCAGTAAACGGCCCTCACCTCACCTCACTGAGGGGGGACTCTGCCATATCACATGGAGCTGGGATTGCTATAGCAGGGCTCTGCAGGAGATCTGCCCCCTTGCAGCCGCCAAGACCTGGTGGCTGAAACCCAGTTTCGCGGTCCGGAGGAAGTCATGTAGAAAGACCGGCCGTTCAGAGAGTCTCGTGGAAGACCGCTCCAGTGAGATAAAGGACTGCATGACAGAGAGGACTCCACTCCCCAAGGACTCGGTCCAGTGTGACAAAATAACTAACTGGCTTCTGGATGAGGGGGAAGCAGTGCTGTGTTATTCCTTGGCTGTTAGGAAAGCTTTTGATATGATCTCCACAGTATCCTTGCCAGCAAGTTAAAGAAGTATGGGCGGATGAATGGACTATAAGGTGGTAGAAAGCTGGCTAAATCACCGGGCTCAATGTGGTATGATCATGGCTTCATGTCTAGTTGCAGAAGGTATCAAGCGGAGTGCCCCAAGGGTTGCTCCTGGGGCTGTTTGTCAATATCGTCATTAATGATCTGGAGTGGCAGGACTGCACCTTCAGCAAGTTTTCAGATGACACTATACCGGAAGGAGTGGTAATACGCTGGAAGGTAAAGATAGGATACAGAAGACCTAGACAAATTGAGGATTGGGCCAAAAGAATCTGATGAGTTCAACAAGACAAGTTGCAGAGAGCCTGCACTTAGGATGGAAAATCCCATGCACTGCTACAGACTAGGACCGAATAGCTAGACAGCAGTTCTGCAGAAAAGACCTAGGGGTTACAGTGACGAGAATTGGATATGAGTCAAACAGTGTCCTTTGTTGCCAAGAAGTGCTAATGGCATTGGGCTGTATTAAGTAGGAGCATGCCAGCAGAAAGAGGGACGTGATCATTCCCCTCTATTCAGCATTGTGAGGCCTCATCGGAGTACTGTGTCCAGTTTTGGGCCCACACTACAAGAAGATGTGAAAAAATTTGAAAGAGTCAGTGGCACGAGGGCAACAAAATGATTAGTGGGCTGGGGTACATGACTTACAAGAAGAGGCTGAGGATACTGGGGTTTTTAAGTCTGCAGAAGAGAAGAGTGAGGAGGGATTTGATAGCAGCCTTCAACTACCTGAAAGGGGGTTCCAAAGAGAATGGAGCTTGGCTGTTCTCAGTGGTGGCAGATGACAGAACAAGGAGCAATGGTCTCACATTGCATGGGAGAGGTCTAGGCTGGATATTAGGAAACACTATTTCACTAGGAGGGTGGTGAAGCACTGGCATGGGTTACCTAGAGAGGTGGTGGAATCTCCTTCCTTAGAGGTTTTTAAGATCAGGCTTGACAAAGCCCTGGCTGAGATGATTTAGTTGGGAATTGGTCCTGCTTTGAGCAGGGGGTTAGACTAAATGACCTCCTGAGATCTCTTCCAGTCCTGATATTCTATGATTCTATCACCCTAATTTTGGGTAAATTAGTGAAGCGTAGCCAGTTAATGCAGGCTAAGTGTACAGGGGTAACCTGTGTCAATGGGACTGTTAGTTACTACCCCCATCGTACCAATGAAAATCGAAATTCAGGGAAATGTCACCGGGGTGAAATCAGGGGTAGAAGTTTAACAATGTACCAGATTAATCTGTAGATTTTAATTCCCTTTCATGTCCTAATTGTCTTAATTATGTATGTGACTGTGTGCGGGTTAACCTTAAGATTAAAGATGTAAGATACTGCAGGAAACTAATATTATCTACATTGTCTTCAGCTTAACTAACTATCTTATAATGGAGGGCTGGCTAATTGCCTTATGTCAGTGGTCCTCAACCTTTTCGTCTGTCGGGCGCCAGACGAAGGACCGTCGCGGTGGTCAAGCATCTGCTAAAATGCTGCTGAATTTCTGCGGCATTTCGGCGGTGACACCTCTCGATGACATCGCTTGTCGGCGGCAAGCGGCGTCATTGAGAGGCGCCACTGCCGAAATGCCATAGTAATTCAGTAGCAACTCCTCTCAATGATGCTGCTTGTCAGCGGCAAGTGGCGTCATTGAGAGGCATCGCCGCCAAAATGTCGCCGAAATTCAGCAGCATTTTGGCGGATGCTTGACCGCCGGCCAGGATGTGGGTGCATTTAGATGCCCCTGCAAGCACCATGGCGCCCGTGGGCACCGTGTTGGGGACCCCTGCCTTATGTGAATGTGTGTAGCTAGTTTAATCTTATATGCATAGGAAATAGAAGATTGGCTTTAAAGCAATCATCCATAGGTGATCTGCACTGTCTATTCTTCATTGAGAAAGGTCCTGCTGTGACCATTTCTATGAGGAGGCTTGTCAGCCTACAAGAAGAGCTATAAAAGAGAAGCCTCAGGCTTGATCCTGCCATCTCTAGTCTGCTTAAACCTTGAACAGGGAAAGTATAAGTCATAAGACAAATATTTATTTGGAATAACCTGAAAAATGCATGGAAAGACTCTAACAGACTTTACATCTAAACTGCCTTTGGATTCTGACCTGTTGGAATGATTCCAGAGCGACTTTTACAAGCCAGCAGTTACTGTTTATTCCATCAATGCTGTGATCCTGAACAAGGAACACTGGAAGTCACTTCTGTATATATATTAATCTTTTAATCATCTGTAACTCTTTCTTTTATTATTAAACCTTTAGTCTTAGTTACTAAAGGATTGGTATCAGCATGATTACTGGGCAAGATCTGAGACTCATTGACCTGGGGATAAGTGTCTGGTTCTTTGGGATTGGTAAACCTCATGAATGGTAAATCAAGTTTTCAGTAACCCCTTACTATAGTAGACTGTCTGGATCAGGGCCGGCTCTGGCTTTTTTGCCTCCCCAAGCAAAAAAAAAACAAAACTGCCCGAGGGCCGGGGGGGTGGGGAACAAACCTGCCAGCCAGCAGAAACAGCAAAGGGGAGGGGCGTGAAATCAACGTGCCGGCTGGAGCAGCAAAGGGGGGGGGCGGCGGGGGGACCAAACCTGGCGGTCAGAGTGACGAAGGGAGGGGGGCGCGAAACAAACCTGCTGGCTGGAGCAGCAAAGGGGAGGGGGCATGAAACAAACTGGCCGGCTGGAGCAGCAAAGTGGGAGGCCGAGAAACAAACCTGCCAGCCGGAGCAGGAGTGGGGGATGCGGAAAAAAACGGCCGGCTGGAGCAGCGAAGGGAAGAAAAACAAAAAGAAAAAAAATACATGTGGGAGCGTGGGTGCAGGGGGACTCCCAGCTCTGCAGACCCCGGGCAGCGGCGTACACACTCCAGCTAGCGGCGGGGGGGGCGGGGAGAAAAGGGGGGTGGTCAGGTCTTCCTTAAGCGGGCAGCTCGCCATGTGGCCCCTCCCACCACGCCGCCTGCTGGGAGGGCTCCGCGCCACTCTGGTAGACGGGCAGGGAAGGACGCGGGCTGCCGTGCCAGGCTTGCTGCAGACCTGGCACCGCTTCCAGCAGCTCCCCTCCTCTGTGCCGCCACCCCCTACAGTGCAGCAGGAGCAACAAACCAAAAAGAAAAAAACCTGCAGGGGCAGCGGAAGCGGCAAAGAGCAAAAAAAAGAGAAAAAAAGATTGGACGGAATGCTGCCCCTTGGAATCTGCCGCTCCAAGCACCAGCTGGCGCCTGGAGCCTGCCCTGGTCTGGATAGGAGCCAAGGGCTAGATTGCCTAAAGTGGACCGTGTTTGGCTTCTTGTTAACCAGTGTGTGGTATTACACAAGCTGTTTTTGCACTGGTTTGGTGAAACTAATTATAGAATAAACCACCAGTTTTGAGGATCATAGAATAGAATATCAGGGTTGGAAGGGACCTCAGACGGTCATCTAGTCCAACCCCCTGCTCAAAGCAGGACCAATCCCCAGACAGATTTTTGCCCCAGATCCCTAAACAGCCCCCTCAAGCATTCAATTCACAACCCTGGGTTTACCAGGCCAATGCGCAAACCACTGAGCTATCTCTCCCGCTAATAGGACTGTCTGCCCTATTTCTTGGAGTCTGCCATGAGTGTGATATTCTCAGTGTGGCCCATCAAGGAACCACAGTCACAAGGTATTAGTCTTATAAGACTGTATTTAGTGTTTAGATTGTATGAAATGCTTGTAATGCTGCATGTATCTCACTTGTAATATTGGTATTACGTGCTATAAGAAAATATGTAAGTTTTGCTTTATTACCTTGAAAATGTTTGCTCTGAACTTGTGAACCCAGGCATGGAAGTCGTCCCTCTCCTGCCCATCCAGAAGGACTATCAAAATCAGATAGGCCCATCAAGAACATCACAATACAAAGGATTGCACCTTGGACACGTGGTGTGCAAGGAGGCTCATTGTGTGGACTTGGAAGCTGAATAAGGAACTAAAACAAAGTAACAAGGAAAATTTTCCATGTCTCTTCTCTGACTCTCACAGGGCCAGAGCCACCAAACTGAAGCCAGAGATTATCTCTTGAGTCTGTCCTGAAAAGACACTTTGAATTGACATATTACTACAACAAGGACTCCTCTCTTGTTTTTTACTACAACTCTGTCACTCTTAGGATTTAGATGACAATTTATGTATTTTCATAGAATCATAGATTATTAGAGTTGGAAGGGACCTCAAGAGATCATCTAGTCCAACCCCCTGCTCAAAGCAGGACTAATCCCAAAATTGCCTTCTCAAGGATTGAACTCACGACCCTCGATTTAGTAGGCCAATGCTCAAAACACTGAGCTATCCATTGCCTTTGCTTTAACCTGTAAATAACTCTCATATCTTTTTCCTAGTTAATAAATCTTTAGCTGGTTTATTACAGAATTGGCTACAGGTGTTGAATCTGGTGTAAGATCTAGGATACCAATAATCCGGGGAAGTTACTCCTGGGGGAATTCTGCCCCACTGTGCACACACACAATTCATGTCTGCTGCAGATTTTTTTTTTTTTATCTGCAGAACATACATTGTGCCCACAAAGTGCTGCAGTTCTGCTTTTCACCCACCAGCTGGCTGACTGGCTGTAACAGCTAGCAGCTGGCTGCATTCATTACAGCAGCCTGCCAGTGGAGCCAGATTAGAAGGCACAGTGGGGCACACAGAGCTGCTGGGGAGGTTACAGACTGGAGTTCAGAAGGAGTAGTGGGGGGACAGATGGGTGTGGCTCAGAAGCTAGTGGGGTGATAGCATTGAGCCAGGAGCTGAATTGGAAGGGGGGCTCTGGGCCACATGGGGATGACAGTGGGCCTCCAGGCCCACATGTAGATAGGGGGTTAGGGAGGCTCTAGGACCACATGGGGAGGCAGGTTCCATGGGTATGCGGGGGTGCAGACACACACACAGAAACGGTGGCAGATGTGCCTGACTGAATGGGAAAGGCTCAGGGTCAGCCAGCTTTGCATGGGGGAGGCTCATCATTCCCTAACAATCCACCCCCTAAAAAACTGTTCCATAGTACTCCCACCCACATCCAACAGCCCTCCAGGTTCATTCCCAGGCTCCCTCCCTCTTTCTGAGCTCCTCCATTACCCTGACTCCCCCCAAGCCTTTGCACTCCTTCTGGGGGTGCAGAACTATGTTTCTGTATTGTAGTTTAAATGAATTACTCCGGTTCTATATTAATATTCCTAATAAGAAGTCTATTTGTCAAAAATTATTCCTGACTTTTTTTGTCTGTATTGTTAGACATACTTGCTGACAGATATTTTGAAATAAATTATCAAAAAAATTGAAACTAGCTTGTTTATATAGTGTTATTTTGACAAATAAAATATACAGAATTTAAAAATATTGTGCACAGAATTTTTTAATTTTTTGGCACAGAATTCCCCCAAGGGTAGGTAAGTGGCTGACTGGTCTATTGGGACTGGAAGCAATCTGAATATTGTGGGATTTTTATTTTTTGGGGGGTGCAAGTGACCATTTATCACTAAATCCAGTTTGTCTGGGTAGCAAGATAGACTGGAAGGTCTGAAGGGACTGACTGTGACTCCATGACTGTTATAGTGATCCAAGAGTTCACATGATAGTGATCCAGGACAGGGGTTCTCAACCTTTTCCTTTTGGAGGCCCCCTCAACATGCTATAAAAACTCCACAACCCACCTATGCCACAACAAATGTTTTTCTGCATATGAAATCCAGGCCAGTGTTAGCCGGTAGCAAGGAGAACAATTCTTTCTGTACATTGGGATGCTTTGTTCCTGCGCTCTCAATAAGGCTTCTTTAAAATACAGCCAGCTCTCTTGGACTCCTTTCCCCCTCATATTAGCCTCCCAGGGGATACTGCCCATCAGTTCCCTGAAGGAGTCAGTCTGCTTTTCTGAAGTCCATATTCTGCTGCTCTCCTTCCTTCCTTTTGTCAGGGTCCTGAACTCGACTATCTCATGGTCATTGCTGCCCAGGTTGCCACCCATTTCTACTTCCTCTACCAATTCTTCTCTGTTTGTGAAGAGCAGGTCAAGAGGAGCACATCCCCTAGTTTGTTCTCCCAGCACTTGCACCAGGAAGTTGTCCCCAACATTCTCCAAAAACATTCCCAGCTTCTAGCAAACAGAGGCTAGGGACACCATCCCTGCCCATCCTGGTTAATAGCCATTGAGTTTATCTAGTTCTATTTTGAATCCTGTTATAATCTTGGCCTTCACAACATCCTCTGGCAAGGTATTCCACAGGTTGACTTTGCACTGTGTGAAAAAAAAATCTTTTTGTTTGTTTTAAACCTGCTGCCTATTAATTTCATTTGGTGACCCCTAGTTCTTGTGTTATGAGAAGGAGTAAATAACACTTCCTTATTTACTCTCTCCACACTAGTCATGTTTTTATAGACCTCTTTCATATCCCCCCTTAGTCGTCTCTTTTTCCAAGCTGAAAAATCCCAGTCTTATTAATCTCTCCTCACATGGAAGCCATTTCATAGCCCTAATAATTTTGTTGCCCTTTTCCAATTCAAATATACCTTTTTTGAGATGGGGTGACCACATCTGCACGCAGTATTCAAGATGTGGGAGTACCATGACTTTATATAGAGGCAATGTAATATTTTCTGTCTTATTATCTATCCCTTTCTTAATAATTCCCAATATTTTGTTCCCATTTTTGACTGCTGCTGTACATTGAGTAGATGTTTTCAGGGAACTATCCACAATGACTCCCAAGATCTCTTTGAGTTCTAACAATTAATTTAGACCCCATCATTATATATGTACAGTAACCTCTCAGTGACAGACTTGAAGGTGGCAATTTTACAACAAAAAAACTTCGAAAACAGACTCCAAAAAGAGACTACTGAACTTGAATTAATATGCAAATTAGATACAATTAACTTAGATTTGAACAGAGACTGGGAATTGTTGGGCCATTACACTGCTTGAATCTGTTTCCCCATGTTAAGTATCCTCACACCTTCTACGGGTCATCTCGATTATCACTTCAAAAGTTTTTTTTTTCTCCTGCTGATAGCTCATCTCAATTGATTGGCTTCTTACAGTTGGTATAGCTACTTCCACCTTTCCGTGTTCTCTGTATGTACAAATATCTTCTTGCTGTATGTTCCAGTCTATGCATCTGATGAAGTGGGCTGTAGCCACA
Source organism: Chelonoidis abingdonii (assembly GCF_003597395.2). Classification (NCBI taxonomy): domain Eukaryota; kingdom Metazoa; phylum Chordata; order Testudines; family Testudinidae; genus Chelonoidis; species Chelonoidis abingdonii. Next base: position 191,589,199 of record NC_133771.1, on the reverse strand, counting down.
AAAGCTTATGCTCAAATAAATTTGTTACTATGGCCATGTCTAGACTACGCGCTGTATCAGCGCGTTAAAATCGATTGCTCGGGGATTGATATATCGCGTCTAATCTAGACAGGATATATCGATCCCTGAGCATGCTTATATCAATTCCGGAACTCCACCAACCCCAACGGAGTTCCGGAATTGACATGGCGAGCCGCGGACATCGATCCCGCGCGGTGAGGACGGGTGAGTAAATCTATTTTAGATATTCGACTTCAGCTCCGTTATTCACGTAGCAGAAATTGCGTATCTAAAATCGATTTTACCCCGTAGTGTAGACCAGCCCTCCAAGGTGCCATAAGTACTCCTGTTCTTTTTGCGGATGCAGACTAACACAGCTGCTACTCTGAAACCTGTCAGTAGGGATTATATTTTCAAATGAGCATTACTTTGCATTTATCAACATTGAATTTCATCTGCCATTTTACTGCCCAGTCATCACGTTTTTTTAGATCCTTTTGTAATTCTTTACAGTTTGCTCTGGACTTAACTATCTTGAGTAGTTCTGTGTCATCTGCAAATTTTGCCACCTGACTGTTTACCACTTTTTCCAGATCATTTATGAATATGTTGAATAGGACTGATCCCAGTACAGACCCCTGGGGGACACAACAATTTACATCTCCCCTTTCTGAAACCTGACCATTTATTCCTACCCTTTGTTTCCTATCTTTTAGCCAATGACCGTTCCATGAAAGGACCTTTCCTCTTATTCCATGACAGCTTACTTTGCTTAAGAGCCTTTGGTGAGGGACCTGTCAAAGGCTTTTTGAAAATCTAAGTACACTTTATTCACTGGATCTCCCTTGTCCACATGCTTGTTGACCCCATCCAAGAATTCTAGTAGATTGGGGAGGCATGATTTGCCTTTACAAAAACCATATTGACTCTTCCCCAACAAATTATGTTCATCTCTGTGTCTGAGAATTTTGTTCTTTACTATAGTTTCAACCAGTTTTTTTTAAAAATTGGTATCCTCCGGTCCACATTAGCTATCCTCCGGTCATTTGGTACAGAAGCTGATTTAAATGTTAGGTTACAAACTACAGTTAGTAGTTCTGCAATTTCTCATTTGAGTTTCTTCAGAACTCTTGGGTGAATACCGTCTGGTCCTGGTGACTATTACTCTTTAGTTTATCAGTTTGTTCCAAAACCTCCTCTAATGACACCTCAATCTGGGACAGTTCCTCAGATTTGTCACCTAAAAAGAATGGCTCAGGTTTGGGAATCTCCCTCACATCCTCAGTTGTGAAGACAGATGCAAAGAATTCATTTAGTTTCTCTGCAATGGCCTTATCATCCTTGAATGCTCCTTTAGAATCTCAGTCATCCAGTGGCCCCACTGATTGTTTAGCCGGCTTCCTGCTTCTGATGTACTAAATTTTTTTTTTTTTTTTTCTTTTGCTATTACTTTCTGAGTCTTTGCTGGCTGGTCTTCAACTTCTTTTGGCCTGTTCTAATTAATATTTTACACTTCTGTCCAAAGCAGATGTTAAGGGTTATGTCTTTTTTACCTGTAAAAGGGTTAAGAAGCTCAGTGACCTGGCTGACACCTGATTAGAAGAACCAATGGGGGGACAAGATACTTTCAAATCTTGGGGGAGGGAAGTTTTGGTTTGTGTTGTTTGTTTTTGTTCGTTGTTCACTCTTGGGCTAGAGGGACCAGAATGTACACCAGACTGTCCAATCTTCTGATCAGTCTTTCATGTTTCAAAATTCTAAGTATAGCCAGGCAAGGCGGATTAGTCTTATGTTTGTTTTCTTAACTTGTAAATGTGTCTTTTTGCTGGAAGGACTTTTACCTCTGTTTGCTGTAACTTTGAATCTCAGGCTGGGTCGGGGGGAGTCCCTCTAGTCTATATGAATCTGAGTAGCCCTGTAAAGCATTTTCCATCCTGATTTTACAGAGATAAATTTTCCCTTTTCTTTCTTTAATTAAAAGCTTTCTTTTTAAAAAACCTTGACAATTTCATTTGCCAGAGTTTATACTCCTTTCTATTTTCCTCACTAGGATTTAACTTTCACTTTTTAAAGGATGCTTTTTTGTCTCTCACTGCTTCTTTTACTTTATTGTTTAGCCAACATTGGCACTGGCACTTTTTTGCTTCTCTTGTTCCTGTGCAAACAAACACATGTTCTGAATAGGCCATTTTCAGACATGACCTTTCCATTGAAGTTGATTTCTTCAGTATTTATAATGGATTTGACAATACTCCAATCCTGTGTTTTTCCCGCTTGTTAAAAAGACAGATGTTGTTAATGAATATCTGATATTTTTTCTGCCACTAGCTCAAAAAAGTTGTGATCCAACTCCCAAAGAAACCAATGGGAGTGTTACCATTTCCTTCAGTAGGAGCAGGAGCAGACTCAGTTGACCTATTCTCTATTCATTCTTTCGATAGGCTGTCAAACTTTTTTTTTTTTAATAGGGAGGACCATATCTTAATAGCAAGACTCTCTTGGACCACATAATACCATCTTCATGATCACGTGGATTTCCTACTCATTCACTTACATCCCTTTGGCAACTACAGCAGTTGCTGACATGGAAAAGTAATATTATGCAAGTATTTAATGCCATTTTTAGACTTCTAAATATGAGGAGAGCCATGATCAAATGATCAGATGGCTCTCTGAGGACCACAAGTGGTCCATGAATAACAGTTTAAAAGCTCTGTATTATGATACATAGAACAGTTCTGTCTAACAAAACATGTATTTATTTATTTTTTTAATTTAGAGATGTTTGCATGAAACCTTGATGGAGTGCAGAGTTTCGAAAGCTGTGCTAAGAACTCTGTAGATCCATGTCATTTTCTGCTATGTAGAATTTAGGGAAAAGTTAATCTCTGGCTCCATTAAAATCAAGTCTGGCTGTGACGCTTTCTCTGGGTGCCCATAACTGTGAATCACCTTGTTCTTCCCTGCCTCCAGCAAGAGGAAGATTTGCTTGTGCTTAACTGAGTGTGTCAGCCTCCTGACAACACCAGCCTATTACCTACCCAAACAGTTTCCTCAGGTTTCTGCCAGCCCTGCTTTGCCTTGCAGGTTAACAATAGGTGCACCTCAATCCCAGAACCCTCTTGCAGTATTCCCCTGCAGTGTCCAGACCCTTTGAATATATTTCAGGCTTGATCCCCTGACCCCAAAAAAGTGATAGCAAATTACTGTACATATAGGGTTACCATATTTCAAGATACCGAATAGAGGACACCACAAGGGGGAGAAGAGGGGCGGGGTACAGCAGCCACAACTCTCTGGCCACCAGCAGCAGTTCAGAAGTAAGGGTGGCAATACTATACCATGCCACCCTTTGGACCAAAAACATGGTCATGTACATATAGTAACCCCATGTTAGGGTTAACTATTTATGCGCTGCAATGAAATGCAAAGGGTCTAAAGGTTATCACAATTTTTTTTATCTCACAACCCTCCTACAATAGCCTTGTGACCCGCTTTTCAGTCAGTTTGAGAAAGGCTGCACAGAAGATATCTAGTAAGTTGTTCCCAAAAGAACAGTGCACACATCAGCTTGTTTGGCTCAACTGAGAATCAGCTCCAGTATAACATCACAGCCCTGAGATATAGAGTGAAAACATCAAAGGTTTATTATTATCAAAAGCTAAGTTTTAAGAGATAGATAATAAATAACTGGGGAAGCTAATGATTCAACCAGTTGACCAAATTCAGTTATGGATCCTGGCCATGTGCCACCTGAGGCACATTGAGTATACGCTAAGTAGAAGTGAAGAATAAAAAGGTGTTTTGTCCCCAGGGTCAGACTGACCCCCACCCCCAAATTTATCCCCTGGTGTACTGGCTCCATGTTGCCTTCACATCCTCACGACAGGCTTCCGTTGTGTTTGCTTATAATGCTTATTTTTACATGTGTACTAAGGCAAACAGATGAATATACATACTTCATGTGGTCAAAAAAACTTGCTTGTCAACCCCGCTTTGATTCAGACTATACAACATCTTGTCCAGTAAATATACACATCTCCTTAAATATCATCCAGACACGTGTGGTACCTTCCCACACAGGTGTCACAGCCGGGCCGCCAAATATCTCTTCTTCTTTCTCTCCCTGCCTTCCATGCTACCAGATGTTTTTCTTTATTATGGTTCATGCAGGTTCTAGGGTGGCTGAGAAGGCTGAGTAGCAGATAGGTTTCTTGGCCACCCCTGAACCTGCATGGAACATATACAAGCTCAAATTTCAGCGACGACCAGGAAGCAAAGGGAAGCCGCGCGGGAGCGGGGTGGATGATGACGACGACCATGTGTGCAGTTTTTTTTCGGGGGGAAGGGGTTTGCTCCCAACTGCCCAGCTTGGAGGCTGCATCTCTGGCTCTGCTGATTCTGCAACTGAACGCAGCCTCCTGGGTTCTAGTGCCAGTGGTGCTCCCCTTCCTATTTTCTGTGGAACACTGAGTGCCCGCGGTGAGGCTGGGTAAGAGGGTGGGGGGAAGAGGTAGTGGAAGGAAGGCGGTAGAATAGGGCAGGGGAGGGGAATTTGGGAGTGAGGGGAGGGGGATGAAGAAGAAAAGGTGATGATGGGGGAAGCAGGAGCCCAGCTTGCAGTGTTCCCTCGGCAGCAACTGGGGCTTCCCCATTAAGTAGGCTATTCGAACCCTCACCCTGACAAGCCCTACCCCCCACACCCAGAACCTTACCCCACTGATCCCCACCAAGCTGCACCTGGACCCCCACCCCATCAAGCCCCACTCCCCCAGCACCTAGACACTCCCCCCACCAAGCCCCATCTCCCCACACCCCGACCCCCCTGCTGAGCCCAACCACCATCAACTGGTTCCTCTGCAGATTCCCATTGCCCCTGCACCCAGAACCCCACAACATGCACCTGTGCATCCAGATCTCCCACTGAGCTGCCCACACCCAGATTGTCCCACACAGAAACCTCTCATCCCACACTTGGATCCTGCTGGGCTAAGCCTGCTCAGCCACACCTGATTTGGCTGGCACAGAGGGGCAGGGTCCCAGGGTGTTTCTGAGGCAGGCCCAGCCCTTGCCCTGTGTCAGGGTCAGGTGCAGCCTCACTGCCGAGTCCTCGTACTGCGGGAGGTGGGGGCTTCAGGATGATCTCCCACCTCAATGCACCCAGTGACCTGTGCTCCTCACTGCTAGAAATGTGAAGATCTGGGGTTTTATTAATGGCCCCTCTGTCACAGACTTCCAGTGTGACATTGGACCCATCATTTAAGGTTTGATCTCCAGGGGAGTCTTTCCACTGATTTAAAAACATAACAAATAGAGGACTTAATTAGCCCATGCCTCAGTTTCTCCAGCCGAAAAACACAGATAATAATAATACTTGCCTGCCTCACAGGAGTTTGTGTAAATTCATTGTTTTTGGGTAGGTGCTTTGAGGTCATCAGATGGAAAGTGCTTAGAAATGCAATTTTGCCAAGTAGTTTTTACAATTCCAAAATCTTAAAGCTTCGTTCATGCAGTAGGCACTCCTCCTGGATCATAGGATAATTTCAATTTGGGACTTTATCAGACAACTTCTCCTCCCTCTATGTGATGCTGTAGCAACTTGTCAGAAGAGGCAGAGGTGAAAGTAAGCTGGTACCGTCCGGTACAGCATACCTGCAAGAGCCAGTACGCCATGCCGGACCGCACTGGCTTCTGCGGCGGGGATTTAAAGGAATCCGGTGGCCAGGCTGGGGCCAAGATTTAAAGGGCTCAGAGCTCCCCGCAGCTGTGGGAATCCCAGAGCCCTTTAAATTCGTCCCCACAGCTCCAGCAGCTGGGCTGGGGCCAGGATTTAAAGGGCTTGGAGCTGCAGTGGGGATTTAAAGGGCCCAGAGCTCCATGGCAGCTGGAACCCCGGGCCTTTTAATTTGCCCCTGAACCCTGGGGACTCCCAGCCACCTCTGCAGCTGGGAGCCCCGGATTGATTTAAAGGCCCTGGGGCTCCCACGCCTCTTCCAGATGAGGCCACACCCCCCTCAGGACTCCAACAGTACCAGTAAGTCCTGTAAATTAATTTCACCTCTGGAAGCGCAGAAGCAGGGCCCCACTGGACCCGCCCCATCATCACTTTTCAAAGTAGGAAGTGGGAGGGCTAGACAAAGACACAGGTAGGCCAGCCAGCCTTCTGCTATGTGTGCAGTCAGTCAGTGTACTTCAGGGAGGGCTGGATCACTTGTGGCAGCAGGCACCCTATACTATCCTGTTCTCAGGGCCAGTGACAGTTAAGCAGGACTGGGCAGCTGAGGCTGAGCAATAAATGGCCAAGAGGAATGGATCTCCCTCCACCTGGGCCAGAGCCCTTCAGAGTGTTCCTACAGGTAAGCAATGGGCCAGGTACCACTAGGTTTTTTTACTTGTTCAAATTCTGCGATGGGCAGGGAGAGCACTCATCTGGGGGCAGGGAGACAAAGAGCTTGAGCAGCGAGAGCCTGGGGGAAGAGGGGTATGGAGGGAAAGATGAGAGGGCAGAGGGAGGAGGCATGTAGTGGTGAGGAGGAGAGGAGGCATTGCAGACCTACGTGAAAGCATTTACCAAAGATGTTTTCATTAATCAAGAATGAAAGTCAGAGGTTCAAAGACAATCAGATACCATTGTAGTTCCGACCATAAGCAATGCCAACTAGCGATCCAGAGGCATCATTCCCATGACCTGCTGGGCAGCTTATTTTCATGGTGGAAGGCAACAAAAATGATGAGGGGGCTGGGGCACATGACTTATGAGGAGAGGCTGAGGGAATTGGGCTTATTTAGTCTGCAGAAGAGAAGAGTGAGGGGGGATTTGATAGCAGCCTTCAACTACCTGAGGATGGATCTAGACTGTTCTCAATGGTGGCAGATGACAGAACAAGGAGCAATGGTCTCAAATTGCAGTGGGGGAAGTCTAGGTTGGCTATTAGGAAAAACTATTTCATTAGGAGGGTGGTGAAACACTGGAATGGGTTACCTAGGGAGGTGGTGGAATCTCCATCCTTAGAGGTTTTTAAGGTCTGGCTTGACAAAGCCCTGGCTGGGATGATTTAGTTCAGGGGTCTCAAACATGTGGTCCAGGGGCCGCATGCGGCCTGCAAAGTTATTTTCTGCAGCCCGTGAGCTCCTCACAGCCCCCCCCCAACCTCCCCCAGCATTTACCTAAAGCAGCTCCGGCCTGACGTGCACTGGGGGCAGGACAGGCTCCCTGCCTGCCTGTCCTGCCTCCGTGCCTCTCCTGGAAGTCGAAAGAACGTGGGGGAAGAGAGATGCAGGGGCGTGTGTTGCTGTTGCTTCAGGCACTGCCCCCAGCAGCTCCCATTGGCCGCGGTTCTCTGTTTGTGGCCAATGGGAGGTGCTGGGGGCGGTGCCTGAAGCAACAGCAACACACGCCCCTGTGCCCTTGCTCCCCCATGTTCCAGCCACTTCCCAGAGCAGCACGAAGGCAAGGTGGGCAGGCAGGCAGGGAGCCTGCCCTGCCACCGGTGCACGATGGACCAGAGCCCTTCCGCCAAGCACCTCCTGCAGTCGAATCCCCTGCCCTGAGCCTGTTGCCGCACCCTGCACCTTGACCCCCTGCCACACCCCTTCTGCACTCCAACCCACTACCCTGAGCCCCCACCACACCTCGACCCCCTGCTGTACCCTGCACCCTGACCCCCTGCCCTGAGCCTCCGCTGCACCCCACACCCCTCCTGCACCCCAACTCCCTTCCCTGAGCTGCCTGCCACACCCTGCACCCGAACCCCTGCTTTGAACCCCCTGATGCACCCCGCACCTCTCCTGCACCCCAGTCCCCTTCCCTGAGCCTCCTGTCGCACCCTGACCCCCTGCCCTGAGAGCCCCCTGCTACACGTCACACTCCTCCTGCACCCCAGGCCCCTTCCCTGCACCTGAACCCACTGTCACACCCTGCACCCCCCAGCACCCCAACCCACTACCCTGACCTTCTACCGCACCCTTCACCCCTCCTGCACCCCACACCAACTCCCTGCCCTGAGCCCCCTGCCGCACCCCTCCTGCATCCCGACCCCCTGCCCTGACCCCCTACCGCACCCCTCATCCCTCCTGCACCCCACACCCCAACTCCCTGCCCTGAGCCCCTGCCACACCCCACATCCCTCCTGTGCCCCCTGGGGGCAGGGAGGGCCAGAGTTGGGGTGAGGATTTTAGGGAAAGTGTTGGAATGGGGGTAGGGAAGGGATGGGAAGAGGTGGGGTGGGGCTGGGCCTCATGGAAGAGATGGAGTGGGGATGGGGCCAAGGGCGGCAGGGGGGGGAGGTGTCAGTAATGCGGCCCTCGGGCCAATGTACTAGTCCTCCCATGGCCCTTGTGGTCATTTGAGTTTGAGATCCCTGATTTAGTTAGTGTTGGTCCTGCTTTGAACAGGGGGTTGGACTAGATGAGCTCCTGAGGTCTCTTCCACCCCTGATCTTCTATGATTCTATGATTCATTGGTAGGATAAGTCCCAACTCTTTTCAGTGGATGAGAGATTACATTTGCCTGTTGGCCAGTTTCTCCTGAGAATGGGACTGGGGATTTGGTTCCTTCATCCCTGGGGATATAGGGTCTGCCAGTCAAGTTCAGATACATGGCACCACCATGCTGCCTCAGTGGGACTTTTTGCCTTATTGGTTCTGTGAGTTGAATGGGTATTATTGTTGTTAAAGTAGCAGCCAGCCTTTATTTTATTGCCAGGACTCATCTCTAGCAGTAGCAGCCACTCCTCTTGGCAGTTCTTATTCATTGCCTGAGGTGCTTATTGCTATTGAAACAATAAACATAGGAAGCACTCAAGCTTGTTTGTGTGAAGAAGTGAAAAGAGGTGGCAGCTTTTGCAGTCTGATTCCAGCTATTTTCTTCCTGTCAAGGTGCAAATGCCAGCTGAGGGTGAGGCCTGACACCTTTTTTTATTGTGTAAAGAAAGGATAGAGGTTTCTCAATTAGCTTTAACTGCCGCTTGCCATTATATGTTCCCCAGGATCAATGAGAGGAGGTCAGGGCACTTGAAAAGGCCATTTTGCAGCCTGCCTGCATGTCAGGGTATATCAAAAAACTCGTGACTGACGTTTTATTCCCAAGTTTAGTGCTTTTAATTAGGTACCTTCTGCATGTCCAGTCTTCACAAACACCATCTGGCACACAGTGGAAACCATGCTCCATTTTCTTTAGAAAGAAATTGCAGAAAAGTGGAGGCTTTTTTTCAAATATCATTTGCTTGTGTTCAGTGATTTGACTGGAAGGGAATGTGCATGCAGTGAGCAGGCAGGAGGAGTGAACAGGAGGGGGAGGGAAGAGAGGAGGGAGACAGTGGGGAGGGGGTGAGGCCTGGGTGGAGCAGGGGGCGGGACCAGGGCAGACCAAGGGTGGAGTATGGGTGGGCCACAGGCAGAAGAGGCAGGCTGGGGAGCTACTGCCTCCCCAAGTGGAAGCTTCACCCACCTTCCATGTCCAGCCATACATCTCACAATGTTTCTGAATATCGGTATGATATAAGATTTTTATTAGATACCTCACTTGACCCTCTTTGGATAAATACTATGAAAGCAGTGTGTTGGGTGTAGTGAGTTTGTCAGGCCTCTCAGGAGCTACTGTTACAGAACAATGAACTTCTTGCCAGTTGGCATTGAGGGTGTGACCGGGATCCCAGTGGGGGCCAGCCAAGATCACTCAATTAGGGTAAACTGCAAAGAATGGGGCAGACAAGCCCCAAAGCTGGTGGATAATTCAATACTTATGTAACCCTCTGCCCCTCTGAGCTGGCAGCAACAAGGGCCGGGTTCAGTATCCAGGGGTTCTGTTTCAATAACACAATGCAAAACTGGCTTGAGCCCCCACCCAGTGACCTGGGACAATTACATACC
>NC_133771.1:191524941-191579229 GCF_003597395.2 Chelonoidis abingdonii | reverse complement strand
TAGGCAAACAGCAGGAGCCAACTATGGCACGTCAAGGAACCTATGATGTGAATTGGAATAACAGAGACTGGTTGGTGTAACCACATACTGGAATACTGTCATGGATTGGATATAAATGTTTCAGAAGGACAGGCAGGAGCAAAAAGTTGGGGAGTTGCATTGTTAGTAAGAGAGCAGTATGAATTGCTCAGAGCTCCGTATGAAAATGTAGGAAAAACAAAGAGAGTTCTCTGGATTAAGTTAGAAGTGGAGCAACAGGGTGATGTCTAGGGGGATCTGCTATAGACCACCAGACCAGGGGGATAACAGGTGGACGAGGCTTTCTTCGACAACATAACAAAATTCTAGATCAACAGACCCTCTTTCTCATGGAAGATTTTAAATTACCCTATATTTGCTTGGGAAGCAATAGCAGTGCGCAGACATCCAGAAAGTTTTGGAAGTGTAGGAGACAATTCTCTGGTTGGCAAAGTGTGGAGGAACCACTAGGGGCGATCTCTTCTTGTTAACTGTGCTCACAACATGGGAATTATAGGGGAAACAAAAAGTGGATGGGACCTGGAGGTCAGTGACATCAGATGATCGAGTTCAAGGATCCTGACAAAGGAAGAAAGGAGAGCAGCAGAATCAGACCTGGACTTCCAGAAAAGCAGACTTTGACTCCTCAGGAACTGATGAGGAGGAATCTCCGGGAAAATACAAATGAAGGGGGAAAGAGATCCCAGGAGACTGGCTGTATTTTAAAGAATCTTACTAGGTTGCAAGGAAAAAAACTCCTGAATCGTGAGAGAATAGTAAATATGGCAGGCGAAGCTTGGCTAACAGGAGAATATCTATGCTGATTTTAAAACACTAAAAAAGAAGCTTCAAAAGTGGAAAGATTGACAATGACGGAGGGAGGAGTTATAAAAATTATTGCTACAGAGCGCATAACGGCAGGCAAAAATCGAGCACATCACTTTGGAAGGTTGCCAACTTAAGAGAGTGATAAGAGTCACTTACCAGTATCAGAGTTTCTTCAGGCACATGTTAGCAACAAAAAGAATTAGTAGAGGAAAGTGTGGGCCCTTACTGAATGAGGGAGGCAACCATAGTGACAGAGGATGTGGAAAAAGCTAATGTACACATGATTTTTGTACATCTGTCTTCACAAACAAGGTCACTCCAGACTGCTGCCGCCAGCACAGTAATGGGGGAAAGGTGACAGCCCTCGTGGAGAAAGAAGTGGTTGGGACTATTTAGAAAAACGGACAAGCACAAATCATGGGGCCGGATGCACTGCATCTGAAGGGTGCTAAAGGAGCTGGCGAATGTGAATTGCAGAAGCATTGGCCATTACTATGAAAACTCATGGTGATTGGAGAGGTCCCAGATGATGAAAGCTAATGTAGTGCCCGTCTTTAAAAAAAGGGAGAGGAGGACCGGGGAACTACAGGCCAGTCAGCCTCACCTAGTCCTGGAAAAATCAGGAGCAATCTCAAGAAATCAATTCTGAAGCACTTAAGAAGAGGAAAGTGATCAGAACAGTTATCATCGGATTCACCAAAGGCAAGTCATGCTGACTCAACCTAATTGCCTTTATGTATGAGATAAATGGGTCTGTGGGATGAAGGGAAGCAGTGGTGTGTTATTCCTTGACTTACAAGCTTTGATACGTCTGCTCAGCAGTATTTTGCTGGCAAGTTAAAGAAGTATGCTGTATGATGACTATAAGGTGATAGAAAGCTGGCCTAGATAGTCAGCTCAATGGGGCACTGATCAACAGCTCCATGTCTAGATTGGGCAGCCAGTTTCATGCAGAGTGTCCCCAAGGTTCGGTCCTTGGGCTGGGACTGTGCCAGGAATTCCAGTTCTCCCTGCTTGTTTCTCATGCTTCTTGTATTTGTGTATAGGCACTTGAGATAACTCTCTGATTGTCCCGCTTTCTCAGTCTGAGACAGGAATCCTCCCCTCTTGCATTCTCCTGCTCATTAGAAAAAACTTCCTAACTGTCAGAGTGGTTAAGCACCTAGGGAGGTTGTGGAATCTCCATCATTGGGGATTTTTAAGAGCAGGTTGGACAAACACCTGTCAGGGATGGTCTAGAAGATAATATTTAGTCCTACCTTGAGTGCAGGGGACTGGACTAGATGAACTCTCGAGGTCCCTTCCAATTCTATGATTCTAAGATCTTACCCAAATACATGCATACAGCCATTCTTATTATCTAAACTAAAATGTATTTAAAAACAAAAGAGAGAGAGTATGGTTAAAAGATCAATATGCATACAGACATGAGTTCAGTTCTTGAGGTTCAGATTTGTAGCAGATATGGTCAGCTTTGTAGTTGTAAAGAGTTCTTTCAGAAATAGTTCATAGGTTATAGTCCAATGTACAATATCATTGCAGGGTGTTCCAGCTTAGAACTGGGATCTCAGTCCTTATGGCTTAAGCTTCAGGACCTAACGGTCTTTTATACAGTATTCTAGCATCCACTTGACCATGCAGTCCTGGGTAAACAATAGGCTTTTGATGTAACCTACTGTTTTCTAAATACAACCAGTAATTAGTTACATAAATTAACATAGGGCAATTTATCCATTAGGCAATCTATTACAAACTTCAAAGAGACATACAGACAATGACATTATTTCACCCATGAATCATCTAAATGTTAATATTCCCTGTTGATCTCTGAATTACTAGCTATAGTGACATACAGGAACTGTCTATTTACATGGGTAGGATCTAAGATTTAGTATCACACATTTAGTATCACTTCTAACTTCTAACAATATAGGTTTGCATTTCAAAGTTCTAGCTTATTTACCATGAATGGCTCTAATTACTATTTGCATACCTTTCTAACATGACTTTAAAGGTTGACTTTGGGTCATTCAGCCTGCAAGCTGTTTAACCCTTTTCTGGCCATGTGTGATGTTGCACTTTATATGTTTATAGAAATATGCTTATGAGTGCAAATATGATATAATTGGAATATGCTTTGTGCTAGATATGCCATATAACATTTTTTGCAAAGGTTATTATTTACTGTATATATTCATCCTATTTATATGCATGTATCATTTTTATATCTGAAGTTATGAGTGTTGGCTCTATGCTTGTATTTGAAGCGTTTGCTGTAGGAAACACATAAGGGAGGTTTGGCCAATATATTGTGAAAGGGCTATTCAAGTAATTGGGAGTATTTAACCAACAATGGATTTTGGGAGACTCCAATCCACATCTGAGCTTTCCTGAGAACCTTCAAACTAACATGTAAACAATGGCATTGGCCTGCAAAAAGTTGAATCAATCATGGGCATGTGACTTGCCCAGGTTGCTACAAACTCCATTTTATTGCTGTGATTTTGCACAGAAGAACAAAGGGGTTTCTGCCCACAAGAAAGAGAATATAAAAGGCCCCGAAGGACTCTCCGTTTTGTCTTTAGATGGCTCAGGAGATGGCCTCTCCATTTCAAAGAGATGACTCAAAGAAACTGGAACAAAGGAATGTAACTATGGGGGTCTGAGTGATTGCTGGACCCAGGCCATAATCTACAAGGTTGGTGTGAAAAGGATTGTACCTGAGATAATATCTAGGATGAGAAGTTAGTATTTGTAACTAGATCCTTAGTGCATTAAGTTAGTCTTGTGTATTTTGATTTATTTTAGTAACTTATCTTATTCTGTCTGTTATTACTTGGAACCACTTAAATCCTACTTTTTACACTTAATAAAATCACTTTTGTTTATTAATTAACCCAGAGTAGAATATTAGGGTTGGAAGGGACCTCAGAAGGTCATCTAGTCCAACCCCCTGCTCAAAGCAGGACTAATCCTCAGACAGATTTTTTGCCCCAAATCCCTAAGTGGTCCCCCTCAAGGACTGAACTCATAATCCTGGGTTTAGCAAGTCAATGCTCAAACCACTGAACTATCCCTGGGAGAACAAATAGTTATGCATATCTATCTGTGTTATAGAGGGTGGACAATTTATGTGTTTAGCCTGTATAAGCTTTATACATTGTAAAATGGATATTTTGGGGGTTTGGATCCCATTGGGAGCTGGGTGTTTGGGTTCTGGAGACAGGAGCACTTCTTAAGCTGTTTTCATTTAAGTCTGCCACTTTGGGGGCATGGTTCAGACCCTGGGTCCATGTTGCAGCAAGCTTGCATGTCTGGCACAACAAGGCAGGGTTCTGGAGGCCCAAACTGGCAGAGAAAACCTGCTCAGAGGTAGTCTCAGCACATCAGGTGACAGCCCCAAGGGGGTCTCTGTGACGGAATCCATCACATCATGTATTATACTTTGTATCAGATTTGCTGCAATTATATGGTAGTGGTAGCAAACAACGGTTTGCTTAACTATATTTTAATCAGACAATGTCATAGAGGGCTTCTTAGGCCTGGTCTACACTACGCGTTTAAATCAATTTAAAGAGCGTTAAATCGATTTAACGCTGTACCCGTCCACACTACAACGCCCTTTATATCGATATAAAGGGCTCTTTAAATCGATTTCTGAACTCCACCCTGACGAGAGGAGTAGCGCTAAATTCGATATTTAATTCGATTACGGTTAGTGTGATGAAACACTTATTGCCTCCGAGGATATCCCACAGCCACCACTGACCGCTCTGGACAAGCAATTGAACTCGATGCAGCGGGCAGGTAAACAGAAAGCCCTGCAAACTTATTGAATTGCTATTTCTTGTTTGCCCAGCTGGAGCTCTGATCAGTACGGTGCAATGCAGTGCGTGCGAGAGCCGAGAGAGAGCGTGCGCGCGAGCGCGTGCGAGAGATAGATCTGATCGCTTGATGAGACAAATCTTTGTATCAGAGCGCTGCGCGATGTTACCAGAACACAAAGTGCCAAGAGCGATGTGAGAGAGAGAGAGAGAGTGCGTGTCCAGGATTACACAGGCGCTGCGGACAGCGTAATGGAACCAGAGGACTCAAATGGACGCTCATTATGGAGGGAAGGTACTGAGACCTCCAGCTATCCCACGTCCAAGCGTCTCGAAAAGTATTTATTCTTGCGTTGACGCTCCCAATGCTGTAATTCAAACACAGTGTCTGGCAGTGGCAGCTGTCTGCGCTGGTTCAGAATAGTCCTCCTCAGTTTCCCCACACCACACCACGTGAAAAGAAAGCCGAAAGAAATTCATTCTTGGCTTCTTTCAGTTCACCTCTATGTGTACTGAATGCTGCTGTAGCTGATCGGCTGCACGATGAAGACCTTTCCGGCTAATCTCCCCCCCCCGGGTAAGACTTGCCAATAGATGATATCTGTCGTCCAGCCATGACCGGCTGCTCAGGCTGAGGCTGGCCGGGCGCCTATGGTAAAAAATGGAATGACTCCCATTCTCCCATAGATGGTACAGAATGCTAACCATCTAATCATCAGAGCTAGGTGGCTGAGCTTCATCAGCCCTCTCCCTTCCTGGTAAAGAAAAAGACTCTGTCTGCCTTAGACTTCATAAGCCGCCAGAGCTGCTCTCCCCTTTTATCTCACAACAATCTCTTTTCTTTATCCTTCTTTCTTTATAACTCATGACACAAATGCAGGCACACTCACAGTAGCCAGAATGGGAGGTAGAAGCAAGTGGTTGTTTGCAGGGCACCCCCGCGAAATAGACACGAGCAAGCTAGTTGCTTCGATACACTGTTCTCTAAACACTTCGCCCTTATTCTAGGCAGACGACTCTATTTTAAAACCATAAGGGAGATGGACTCAGTCCCAGTGATCAAATCCCAATTTTGCTTGCGTTGCACCCCCGGCCGATTTTCAGCCAGGGGCACTCATGATAGCAGCGGACAGTACAGAGGGGGAGAGATAACTGTCATCTCATGCCAGTTTTCTCCGGCAGTAGACGGTACAGAACAACCGTAACCATCTCTGCTATTATTGCAAAAGCAAGTAATGCTCTGTGTAGGCTGGAGTATCGCCTCTCTCTCCGCAACATCTAGTACACATCGGTGTCGAAAAAAAAAAAGCTGAACGGGTTCCATGGTTGCCGTGCATAGGCGTCTGCCAGGGCAATCAGGGAAAACGGCACAAAGATTGTCAGCTTGAGTTTCCCGAGGAAGGAATGACTGACGACATTTACCCAGAACCATCCGCGACATAATGATTCAACCCTGAATTCCAAGGCGGGGGAGACTGCGGGAACTATGGGATAGCTATGAAGAGCTACCCACATGGCAAGCTTCAGAAATCGACGTTAGCCTCGGACCATGGACGCACAACGCCGAATTACTGTGCTTAGTGTGGCCGCATGAAATCGAATTTATAATATCAGTTTTATAAAACCGATTTTAGCTAATTCGATATTATCCCATAGTGTAGACGTGGCCTTAGGGTCACTTGCCCCTAGTGGTAGATCTGCCATATTGGAAAGGCTTGTGTCTTACCAGCAAGGGAAAATTATGTTAGTCAAAACTGCTAAGGAAGACCATACCCATAGTCTAAAAAGTAGTAGGGCTTGTATACGAAAACATAGATGTACTGAAGGGAAAGTCTGTAAGAATGGCAGCTGATGAGGTTATTGCACGTAGTAACAGACTCTCTTTGCTTCTGCCTGTCTTTACAAAATGATGGAATGGGTTAAATCCAGCATTTGGCTTGGTGGATCTGAATAATATTAACCCAGTTTCTGGGTAACAAGCTAGGCTGTTAATTCAACCACTCACATATTTCAGGGATCAGGGGTGGGAGTTATATATTTTACAGTAATATTACCTAATATATCCCATTTATTCTGCCCTGAGAACACTTTTTTTTATGATACAAAACATTTTTTAAAAAGAGGCCCTAGTGGATTACTGTTCATAATATAAAGCAGTGACAAAGACTGTCGTTTTCTTTATTCTGTTACAAAATCTTCACATGGCCAGCCATAAAATCAAATGCTGTTGGCTTTGTATGATAATGTTAGCTGTTAATGAACATAATAAAAATACAGTCTTTATCTGTGTATGTAACCATATTTTTCTGGTGTGCTAGGAAACGATATATTCAAATATAGCAAATATTGCAGCAAACAATCACTCCTCTGTCTCAGCTGTTTTTGTTAAGAAATTCAAGTTATCTATCTATTTTATGCCTGACAGGCTTAAATAACAATGGCCCATCTGCTTAGTGTTAAGTACGTAACTTAAACGGAATCTCAAGTAATTAAAATAACATACTAGCAATCCTGGCCTTTCTCTGGACACACAGACCTAAGTTGTTAGGTGCTTCTCAGTTATTTTTAGGATAGCCTGTTGAGATGGATTATTGCTACTTGTTTAAATGACACCATAAATGTGTACGGTGCAGGGGTGAACAATAGCTTCAGTAACTTCAATGCTATCTTAACTCTGGTGGAACTATGTTACTGCCCCATCATACAGTTCAGCAAATCTCAGGGAAAAATCATCAATTACATAATAGTCGGGGTGAAAGTAACTGAAGGGATTTACTGGTATGCAGGGTGGCTGAGGTCCTGAGCCAGGTGGGGGGAGGCTCCACCAGAAAGGGTGGGGCCTCTGGTGGAAGAGGTTCTGGTGACTTCAGCCCTTCAGTGCGGCATAGACTGTGCTGCCAGGCCTCTCACAATGATTTTAAGGGCCCTGGGCTCCCAGCTGCTGCTGCTACCCCAGGGATCCAGCAGCAATTTAAAGGGCCCGGAGCTCCTGGCCACCATTACCCTGGGGCTCAGGTGGCAATTTAAAGGGCCCGGGGCTCTGGCTGCTGGCATGGTGATGGTGTCCGAGAGCTTCAGGCCCTTTAAATCGCCACTGGAGCCCCATGATAGTGGTAACGGCAACAGCAGCCGGGAGCCCCAGGCCCTTTTAATTGCCGGGCCCTGGGGAAGCTGCTCCCTTTGGACCCCCCTCATCAGCGGCCCTGCCAGTATAGTCAGTTGTGTACCAGCTCTTACAGGTATGCTGGACCGGACCGAACTGGCTTACTTTCACCTCTGATAATAGTTTATGGTGTAAAACAATGGTTTTCAACCTTTTTTCATTTGCAGACCCCTTTGGAAATCCTAGGCATAGTCTGTGGACTCCTGTAGTCTGTGGACTGCAGATTAAAAAACCACTGTTCTGTGGCAGTGGTTCTTAACGAGGGGTACACATACTCTTGGGGGTACACAGAGGTCATCCAGGGGGTACATCAACTCATCTAGATATTTGCCTAGTTTCACAACAGGCTACATAAGAACCTTAGCGAAGCCAGTATAAACCAAAATTTCATACAGACAAAATGAGAAAATAAGCAATTTTGCAGTAATAGTGTCCTGTGAAACTTCTGTATGTTTATGTCTGATTTTGTAAGCAAGTAGTTGTTAAGTGAGATGAAACTTGGCGTACACAAGATAAATCAGACTCCTGAAAGGGGTACAGTAGTCTGGAAAGGTTGAGACCCACTGTTCTATGGTAACAGCAACCATTCATGGACCCTTTAGACATAGCGCGCTGACCTGCAGGGTCTGCAAACCACAGGTTGTAAACCACCAGTGTCTCTGAAATTAACTGAAAATGGTATACCAGTTTCACTATTATCGCAGTTTGATGTTGCAAACAAATGCAATGGATAACATTATACTAACACCAGACTTTGGAGTTTACGCAATAACAGAGATAGGCTTTCATTGTTTTACCCTGATCCATTAATAATTTCCTTTCAACATTTGCCTCCTCACCTGCTTGTCCTCTTCTTCAGGCTACAACCCTTTCACTCTGAAGTGCATGCTGCAGACATCACTAATAGCACCCATCTCCTCCACTAATGAGCGAGGCTTATGTGGACTGACTCCTCCTTTATCTTTGCTTTCATATAAAGAGCTTGTAGTGTATAGGATTTGGGTAATATCCCTTTAAACAGTTTGTGAGTCCTCAAGAGGCCTAATTGTCTTCCGTGTTTCAGAATCCATCAGAATCCAGTCAAAGCAGCAGTGTATATACATAACTAGCTTTGCATGTTCTATATAATTAGTTTACATGGATGTTTGGACCTCATCTTTCCACGTTGTCCCTTCACATATGTATGTTGTGTAAAAAGCAAAAGGCACAACATTGTTATATTTTTGCAGCCTATGTAGATCTTGTTCCGTGAGGAACAATTCTTGTTTGAGTTTGTAGGCAATCTGATTCTGTCGAGGCTGGACAAGGGGCATCTAAATGTTTGTTTTACTGTTTATTGCAAACAGTACCTTGCAAAAGGGTACAGGGTAAAAGGACACAACTTTGTTACCCACAGACATGTTGATTTTACTTGTGCATATCTGAACAGCTTGATACATTGGGCTTTGGCTTGGTGCAGTCTGTGACTCTCCTGTTATCTATGTTTTTACCAGAAGGGACTCATGGGGTGGGGGTGGGGATGCATCACATGGACTGCGCGTGCTCGGTTAGACTGCTGAAGCTGTCTGCCCTCACTCCGTCCCTCCCCCATCAGTATTCACGGGTCGTCTCTTGTTTTTACTGATACTGAGAAACAGCAATAGATTTTTTTTTTTAACTGTGGCAATGAATGTTTTGCATGACTTTCACTATCTAGGGACCAGTTAATAAATCTAAAGTCAGAAACACAGAGTTTGAGGATCATGTGTTTCATCCAGCAAACTGAAAAATGTTATTGTCAAGTACACCTCTATCTCGATATAACGCTGTCCTCGGGGGCCAAAAAATCTTACTGTGTTATAGGTGAAACTGCATTATAGTGAACTTGCTTTGATCCACTGGAGTGCACAGCCCCGCCCCCCCGGAGCACTGCTTTACCGTGTTATATTCAAATTCGTGTTATATCGGGTCGCATTATATCAAGGTAGAGGTATATCTTTAGGAGACCTAGACAATAAATATGTTTTCTTCAGCTCAAAAACTGTATTCTCTAAAGACTTCAGGAAGGTTTTATTTTTTGCAGGCTTTTCTTTCTAAAAGTGTCTAGTCTGCATCAGTATTAAATGAATTTTTTGTAATATGATCAACCTGTTTTTCATATATTGACACAATGACCGTTTGTCCATTAGAGATTTTCTCTCTTAAAGGACATGGCTTGGGTTAGCACAAATAATAAAATCAGCTTTCTTAGGTCAATTTTATCTTTAAATTCTTTTGGGCTTGATTCATCACTCACCTATACTCATGCAGAACCAGTGTAACTTCAATTACTTTAGTGGAGCTGCTCTGTTACACCTGTGTAAGCAAGAGCTGATCAGCTCAGTATGTTTTCCTCTAGTTATGAGGAACAGGAGTTTTTCCTCATTCATTAATTGTCTAGGTGGCTTTGGCTATTGCTGTCAGAGATGGCTCCAGGCAAATACAATTTTACCCTGTTGCCAGTCAACAAAGTAGCTCCTTTATTTCCTCCCAGGTTGTCTCCTATCTTTCCTTCTCCTGTATCTCCTCATCTCTGTTTCTTTCCCTCTAGCATCCCCATTTCTTCTTCCTTTCCTCTCTCACAAGGAGACCAGTCCTGCAGTGCTCACTTATGTGAGTGGTCTCCCTGAATCTTTTCAGCTGATTGCATGGAGATGACCCCTCTGAGAAGGGCCTACATGGTCAGGCCCTAGAGCAGTTCACTTCTCTTTTGAACCAACTAATCATTTTCTGCTGTACTTTGGAGACTGAATCCACTGTCAGTGGAGCTCCTCCCACACTTATGGTGCCTCCATATTACTTGAAAAAGAGAATAGAGTTACCTTCATGAAACTCCAAGCTCACACTCATAGGCCTAATTATATGGGATATAGGGATCATCATCCTGCTCCCTAACACTTAAGCCTGGGAAGGGGAGAACAGTTCCAGTCCCCCAAATGCTGCTATGTGCAGAAGGCTCAACACTCTCCCTAACATCCTTTAGGGGGGCCCATAACAGCTGATGAGAAGAGATGAGAGCTCATTCACCAGCTAAAAGGTAGAGGCAGACTGGCAGAAGTCAGAAGAAAGAGTCCAGCTTCCTTATCCTGGACGCACACACAGGAAGGAAGAGGTAAGAGTCCCTTCCCTAGCAGCCCGGGGCACTGAAGAGAGAAGCCATAGAGGACACCTGCCAATCCCCCATCTCAGTGGGGTGAAGAAGGTACAGTTGGGAGACAGATACCCCTTTTTGGGGAGAGAAGACCCAAGGGGGTGGTCATAGATCACATAAGGTGGCAGAGGAGGAAAAACACATGCACTAACAGTGGTCAGGATGCTGGCTGCCCCAGAGATGGGCCACAGAGCACAAGGTAAGATGGGGAAGCAACACCGGGGGACACAAGTGGATACAAGTGTGAAAACACAGGAGGGCACAGAACGCTGGTGGGAGCACAGGACATTCTGGGGAGACCATGCTGAGAGAATGTAGGGGACACAGTGCCACACACATACAGATGTGCATGGTTACACATATAATTACACTGAAACCTGCAGATACTTTTATTATATTACACTACATACAAAGAGTTAAAAGAACATTAGTAAGGTTGCAAAGCCAAGCACTCAGAAGCAGAAGTGGTGGAAGCTTGACAAAATTGGGGGGGCCACCCGAAACATGGCCCTGCCCCCCTGCATTACCCCTTCTCCCCAAGGCCCTGTCCTAGCACTGCCCCTTTCCCCTGAGGCTCTGCCCTCACACTGCCCCTTCCTCCAAGGCCCTGGCCCTGCACTGCTTCTTCCCTCCAAGATCCCACCCCCCACTCATTCTTCTCCACACACACACCCGTGCTCTCTCTTACAAGTGATGGGGCCATGGCCACCTGGCACCCAATGTTCCAGCACCCCTGCTCAGAAGTTACGAAATGCTAGAATTAAGATTGTCTGTGCGATCTTCTTGCAGACCCATTCTGAGTATGCATTATGACATACTCTTTAATTACATGACCATATCATTTATTCACATTCTTCAGGGATTTTAGCTGTTAATGTCAAGCAAGTCTCTCTTGAGCATATGTAAACTGTAATTTTTCAAGAGCTTATAACTTGGCCACATTTGGACAAAGGCTACATCCCTGCCAATTTCAAGTCCCAGCTCCAAAGCATGGGTGAGCGTGCAGAGCTTTTCAAAGAAAAAGTCTCAAGAATTGTTTTTTTAACCTGGGCATGGCTGAACCAATTTGGCTGAAATTAAAACAACAAAACAGCCTGAGGCAGACTCTCACCATAGAAAATTTCAGCCCAAGCAGTCCAAGTGATGCGCAACGGAAAAGTTGGTCTTACAATGGGAAGTGTCAGGCAACCTTAATAGCAGGCAGTGCTACCAGACCCATCTATAATAAATGTTTTATAGACTGGATATTGGTGTCCTGCCATAGGTCACAAGCCATGAAAACACATCAGAGCAATTTCCCCAAACAAGCACTTGTGCACTGGATCCTGTGCTGGATCTCACTGTTGATTTTTGAGTTCTGAGAAAGTTGGCTACCGAGGGAGCAGAAGTGCTTGACTTTATGGATGCAAAACCTGGATGACATATGGACAGCACTTCAAGAGTCTGAAGAGGTACCATCAACAATGAAGATCCTTCAGATCAAGTGGGAAGATCGCTGCACTAACACCAGCATCCTCACTAAAGCCAATTACACCAGCATTGAAGCAATGATTTTCATTCACCAACTCTGCTGGGCTGGATATTATGTGGAGATGCCAGATTCTTGCCTCTCAAAAAAAGCCCTCTACTCTCAGCTCATCCATTCAGAGATCCCATGGTGGTCAGAGGAAATGCTACAAAGACATACTGAAAGCATATCTCAGGAAAACTGATGTAGATATCACAAGCTGGGAGGAGCAAGCCACCAACTGATTTCAAAGGCACCACATCCTCCATCAGGTAGTGGTCCGCTTTAAGGAGAAGTGCCTTGCCCTGAACCTGAAAAGAGACAGAGAAGGAAGGAAAAAGAAATAACTTTCTCCCAGCAGGCAGCTGACTCTCCAGGAAATGTCTATACCTACTGTGGGCAGATCTGTGGTTCCAGGATTGGGCTCGTGAGTTATCTCAGGACCCATATGTAAATCTGTGGTAGAGATCATCCTTGAATTGAGGAATCACCAATGATGATGATAATAAATGTAGAACATGGTGCCCCAGGCAGCTTATCGAAGGAAGGGAACCAGATTTCTTTATATCCAGCTTCTGAGTGCATCGCCTCGGCCGCAGATTGGAACCCAACTCAGTGGGCCACCATGCTGGTCCCTTAGTGATGGGTTAGAATCATAGAAGATTAGGGTTGGAAGAGATCTCAGGAAATCATCTAGTCCAACCCCTTGCTCAAAGCAGGACCAACACCAACTAAATCATCCCAGCCAGGGCTTTGTGAAGCCAGGCCTTAAAAACCTCTAAGGATGGAGATTTCCCACCTCCCTACATAACCCATTCCAGTGCTTCACCACCCTCCTAGTGAAGTAGTTTTTCCTAATATCCAACCTAGACCTCCCCCACTGCAACTTGAGACCATTGCTTTTTGTTCTGTCGTCTGCCACCACTGAGAACTGTCAGGGTCCATCCTATTTGGAACTACCCTTCAAGTAGTTGAAGGCTGATATCAAATCTCCACTTACTCTTCTCTCCTGCAAACTAAACAAGCCCCGTTCCCTCAGCCTCTCCTCATAAGTTATGTGCCCCACCCGCAAATTTTTGTTACTCTCTATTGGACTATCTCCAATTTGTCAACATCCTTTCTGTAGTGGGGGGGTCCAAAACTGGATGCAGTACTCCAGATGTGGCCTCACCAGTGCCGAATAGAGGGGAATAACCACTTCCCCCTATCTGTTGACAATGCTCCTACTAATGCAGCCCAATATGCCGTTAGCCCTCTTGGCAACAAGGGCACACTGCTGACTCATATCCAGCTTCTCATCCACTGTAATCCCCAGTGCCTTTTCTACAGAACTGCTGCTTAGCCAGTCAGTCCCCAGCCTGTAGCAGTGCATGGGATTCTTCCGTCCTAAGTGCAGGAATCTGCACTTGTCCTTGTTGAACCTGTGGAAGTTGGGAAAAACACAGCCATCTTAGTCTTCCAGAAAGAGCAAGAGTCAGGCTAACTCTTCTATTTAATAAAGCGAGACTTTAATGTAGGACCTGGACGAGTGGGAACAAACTGTGAGAGGTTATTTTGACTTTGTGTTAGATAAGAATGGAACGCAGGCTGTAGCAGAAAATTGCTGAGAAAAATAAGATGTCAGGAAGGAATATAAACGCTTGTCCTAATTGTTTATCTGGTGGAGACCTGCCTAGGGAGGGGAATCCCTGCCCGTGTGTACTCTCCCATGCAATTGCAATTGCTCATAATAAAGCTGCCTCTGGCTTGTTGCTTCAAACTAAGGGTACGTCTACACTACGGGATTATTCCGATTTTACATAAACTGGTTTTATAATACAGATTGTATAAAGTCGAGTGCACACGGCCACACTAAGCACATTAATTCAGCGGTGTGCGTCCATGGTCCGAGGCTAGCATCGATTTCTGGAGCGTTGCACTGTGGGTAGCTATTCCATAGCTATCCCACAGTTCCCACAGTCTCCCCGTACCCCTTAGAATTCTAGGTTGAAAGCTCAGTGGCTGATGGGGCAAAAATCATTGTCGCGGGTGGTTCTGGGTAAATGTCATCAGTCATTTCTTCCTCTGGGAAAGCAACGGCAGACAATCATTTCGTCCCTTTTTCCCTGGATTGCTCTGGCAGACGCCATAGCACGCGCAACCATGAAGCCTAGTTCAGCTTTTTTTCACATCACCGTATGTGTACCGGATGCCACGGACAGAGGCGATACTCCAGCGCTACACAGCAGCATTCATGTGCTTTTGCATGATAGCAGAGACGGTTATCAGTTGTTCTGTACCGTCTGCTGCTGGCGTAAATTGGCAATGAGATGACGATTATCTGTTCCTCTGTACTATCTGCTGCTATCATGGGTGCCCCTGGTGAGATTGGCGAGGGCGCAAAAGCAAAACTGGGAATGACTCCCCGAGCCAATCCCTCCTTTATGGTTTCTAGAATAGAGTCAGTTCCTGCCTAGAATATGGGGCAAGTGTACTAGAGAACCAGTGTATCAGAGAGCACAGGTGCTCTTGTCAGATCTCGCAGAAATGATGAGCTACATTGCCTCTATGGGAGGTGCCCAGCAACAACCCCACTCACTTCTTCCCTCCTACCCCAACCTTCCTGGGCTACCATGGCAGTGTCCCCCCATTTGTGTCATGAAGTAATAAGAATGCAGGAATAAGAAACAGAGTTTTTAGTGACATAAAATTGATGGGGAGGCAGCCTCCGTGCGACAGTACAGCAGGACTATAAGTGGTCAGGGGAGAGAAGCCCAGCATGCCACTGCTATGACAGTCCAGCAGGACAGAATCTTTTCTTTACACAGAAAAGGAGGAGCTGATGGAGCTCAGCCCCAGTTGCTATGATGAAGACGGTTACCAGCCATTCTGTACCAACTATGGGAATGACTGGGAGTCATTCCTATTTTTACCCAGGCACCCCCAGCCAGCTTCACCTGAAGCCAGCCAGGAGCACTCACGGGTTGATAACAAGGACGGTTACCAGTCCTACTGCACCATCTGACCAGGAGGGGAGAGGAGCAAATACTGTGCTTCACTGCTGCAGCATCGCGTTCTACCAGCGCATTCAGTAGACATAAGGGTGACATTGAAAGAAGTCAAGAAAACGATTTCTTTCCCTTTTCTTTCACATGGTCGGGGGAGTAATTGAGGAGCTATTCCCTGAACCACGCCGGACACTGTGTTTTGAACCTACAGGCACTGAGAGCTCAGCCAAGAATGCAAATACTTTTGGAGACTGTGTGGACTGTGGGATAGTGGAGTCCTCAAGTCCCCTCCCTCCATGCAGCATCCATTTGAGTCTCTGGCTTCCCGTCACGCAGCACTGTGTAGCCTGGAGATTTTTTTTTTCAAATGCTTTGCCATTTCGTCTTCTGTAACGGAGCTTGATAGAACAGATTTGTTTCCCCATACAGCGATCAGATCCAGTATCTCCCGTACGGTCCATGCTGTAGCTCTTTTTGGATTTGGGACTGCAATGCCACCCGTGCTGCTCAGAGCTCCATGCTGAGCAAACAGGAAATGAAAATCTAAATTTTGCGGGCCTTTTCCTGTTTACCTGGCCATAGCATCCGGTTCAGATTGCTGTCCAGAGCGGTCACAGTGGTGCACTGTGGGATACCGCCTGGAGGCCAATACCGTCGATTTGCGGCCACACTAACACTAATCCGATATGGCAATATCGATTTTAGCGCTACCCCTCTTGTTGGGGAGGAGTACAGAAACCAATTTAAAGAGCCCTTTATATCGATATAAAGGGCCTTGTAGTGTGGACGGGTACAGTGTTAAATCGATTTAATGCTGCTAAAATCAGTTTAAACGCATAGCATAGACCAGGCCTCAGAGTGAGGACTTTGTTTTCTTCCACAGTTTTGGTACCGTGACTCTGATGGCAACGCCCAGCTGAGACAGCAACAACTACTACGGACCCTTCCCCTTCAAACCCCAAGGTGCCAATCAAGAGGTAAGAGGCCTTTTGAAATCTCTACTGGAGTGTCAGAGGAGGACTGCCCATGGAGCCATTTGTCCCTTTGGGGCTTACGCCATCCGAACTTACTGTTTTTGGAACAAGATCAGAATCAGCGTGGTTCTGAGGAATTTGTTGTCACTCTTAAGTAAGGTTAGTCATTGCAGTTCTGAGGAATAACTTTTCCTGCCTTCAAGTAGAGTTAGTTATTGCAGTTCTGAGGAATTTGTTGCCGCCCTCAATAAGGTTAATGCACCAGTGCTGAGGCTTTTTTACTGCCTCAAATAAGGGAAAGGTTGTATTGAGTCCAGACATAAAGAATAAAGGTTATTGTTAAATGAGATGCATCTAGATATGGGCAATGAATGTGTATGTATGAATGAATGAAGGGGGGGTATGAGCCGCTGACCAGGTCTAAGACTAAGCTGACTCCAGCTGCCCTAGGGGTATCTCATGTGGGAGTTCTGAACCTTGTGACCCAATGGAGAGGTTCCCTTACTCATGAGCTGCTGACCAGGTCTGGGAATTAAGCCGCTAGCCGGTGAACCCCATGACCCAGCGGACCCTTTCCCTGTGAGAGTGTAAGAATTTTAATGTAGTTTATGAGCTGCTGACCTAGCGGACAGGGCACACCCCTGTGTGATTGGAAGATGGAGCGGGGGGGAACAGTCTAAGAATCCCCACACACACCATCGAAGGGTGCATTATGGAATTTTACACACGTGATAATCCATCTAAACAATTCCCACTAGAAGGTACCTTTGATCTAGATAAAATCATATACCTCAGAGAAACCCTTACATCACCAAAAGCCTCTAACAAACAGTGGGAGCAATTTGTCTGTTGGTGGGAGGAAGCTACAATGAAATTCCATGAGTCTCGAGTGCAGAGTGAAGGACTCCCAGGAAAAATTAAATACTCAAGTGCAGGATTTAAAAATGAAATGTAAAACATGCGAATGCCTCCCTCAAACCACTTCATCATCGCCCTCGGCTCCTTTATATCCCCAATTAGTTAAGGCTGAAAGGGAAGAGGGAAAGGAACAGGCTAATTTGAAAATTCAGCTCAGCATGGAGACAAAGAGAAAGCTGGTCTGCATTCAAGGTCAAGAATCAACACAATCTGCCTTGCTCTGCATGCCAGACACCAAAAAACCCAGCTGGCTGTGAAAAATATAGACAGAGGCAAAACAAAGGCAACACAAGTTACAGGACTGAGATTACATTTGCAAAGTTTGGCAGCCCAGTGAGACCCAACAGTCTGCCTTTGCGAGCCTGGAGCCAGTGTGGTTTGGGGATGCTGAAGAAACCACAGGCAGCCAGCCTGGACTGGAATACTGAGCAAAGGTCTCTGAAAGGGATGCCCCAAGAGACTCCAGGGCGAAAAAGCCAAGTGTGGAAGCAAGTTGGATATTTTTTTTGCAGCGTTCCTCTGGACAACCTGTGCACAGGATAACCTCCCGTCCACCTCTCTCTCTGTCTCTCCTACCACCACGCCTGGCCAGCCCAGGCAGCGTGTTTGTGAATATGAGAAAAAAAAAGATTGCAGGTAGGTCTACCCCCGGTTGTAGCAGGACTGGGCAATAAGAGGAGTTGGGGAAAAAGGAGGAGATGTGTACCTGACAGCTAGAAAAGAAATTGAACAGTTAAAATGCCAGCTGGCCATGCGTTCTCTCCAGGTGGTAAGCCTCACAGGGGAGGACTCAGGTAGTCTTGTGAGTGAGAATGTTTAAGAACAGGCCCAGGAGGGGTGGAGGTTAGTTGAGAAGACCATCCTCCTTGCTAAATTGGTAGTGGAACAAAGTCTATGCCCATGGAAAGGGACGGTGCAGCAAGAGAAAAAGGATCAGGCCCAGATAAACAGACAGGCAGGCAGAGAAGTTAAAAAATGGAAAACCAGTTGGAAACCCTGAGGGGCATGGTGATAGGACTAAGGGAAAGCAGTAAGTATAGGCATGGGGAATTTAAACCCCTGAACAATAATTTGAATGGTAAAATCTGGGGTGATTGGGGTGTCGTTTTGGGAAAATAAGCAAATGATTTAAGGAAAAAAAAGTAAGAAGTTAACTGTAGTTGCTGGAGGGAATTATCAGTTGGATTTTGTAAAAACGCTAAGAGACAAAGAATTGGTTTCTTTGCAGCCATTCTGAAGGAAAAATGGGTCCTTTTCCAAAGAAATGTCTGTAAATAAACCCAGGCAAGAGACTATTAAATTAAAATCATTTGGCTATGAACATTTTAGTTGGATTAGAAAAAACATATGGCGTGTCTATTGGAATTTAACCACCCAACATGTATGAAAGGAATTTCAAGGAAAAGAACATGTGTAGTGTATATTGTAAAAGAGGTGAGGAAAATGCAAATATGCAATGCTACTTAATAAAAATCCTTTTAGGCTCCAAGGGTCTACAGTAGGTGGTGTTTTCCTTTTTGGATTACTGTGTGTTTTTGAAAATAGGAGTTAAAGGTAACAGGCAATCAGAACTCTGGTAAAAGTTAATTGTGTCCCTTTTAAGTAAAAGTTTTAACCTGTGAATGGCTCTGGATCTAAAAGCAAGCCAGGAAGCATCTGTGTGCTAATGCAAATTGCCCAACTGATAAGGAAGAAGCCACTGAAACCTGGCCTGCCTATGAAACAAACACAGAAAAAATGGGAGTAATTCCTCTGTTTTGCCTGTAATCAGCAAGGGTATTTGTATAAGAAAGAAATATTTTAAACAATGACTGATTCTACCAGAAAGGGTAGAAATATGTTTTTATCCTTTAGAAAATTAGAGAAAGCTAATGCCAGCTAAAGAGCAATCCAACATACCATGCATTTACTGGCACAATAGAAATTGTGTTCTGTGTTCTATATCCTTGTGTTGTTTTGCCTTGTGGCTAGAATTGTTGTGTTTAATTTTCTACAGGATAGCCTAGTTCAAAACCAAATGGAAGAGTTAGAGCTAAATGCAGATACTTGTTTTATCCAACTTGGAATACAAAGTGGTTTGTCAGCCAAGTCTTGGCTATGAGCAGTGTCCTTCGGCGGGACCCAGCATTTTATCTTTGAACTGAATTTGCTAGTTGCAGTGTTGAATTCATTTGTTCTATGCTCCTTTCTTCTTCTTCTCTTCCCGCCTTGGCCTCTCATACCTGTAAAGGAAACTTCCAGTTTTCACTCACACACCTTTGACCATCCCTGCAATGCTTTGTGATGCTTGTAATAGTGTTGGACATGTGTAGTGCTGAACTGTCTTCCCTGGAGACTCACTGAGGGAAGAGGGTCAGCAATATAATATTGGAATAATACTGCCAGCAACATAATATTGGGAAAGCAGTTAAAGCTAGAAAAGCAGCACACCCCTTGGGGACCTTTTGTAAATATTCAGATTGATTTTATTCAACTGTCTAAATGTTGCAATTATGAGTATGTGTTAGTATTAGTTGATGTCTTTTAAGTTGTGTTGAAGCCTTTCCCTGCAAAAGGGCAGATGCCAAGTCTGTTGTGAAAATTTTGCTTAAGGATTTAATTCCAAGGTTTGGCATACCTGTGAGTATCAACAGTGATCTATCCATTTTTACTGGACAGATTGTAAAGGAGTTATGTGCAGCCTTGCCGACCCAACACAACCTCCACTGTCCCCATCACCCGCAGTCTGCTGGGACAGTGAAACGTCAGAATGGGATTCTGAAAAACAAACTAGCCAAGATTTGTGCAGAAACAAACTTAAAATGGCCAAATGCCCTGCCATTAGCATTGATGAATATGAGGGCCACTCCTAATCGAAAGACAGGACTTAGCCCACATGAGATCCTGACAGGGCGCCCAATGCAACTACTGGCTGCGTCCCCACTGGCCCTTGCCCAGATGGACATTCATTTGATGGATGATACAATTCTTAATTACTGCCAGGCACTAATGAAATGTGTCAGATCTTTGTATACACAGGTGGAAGAAGCACTACTCAAGGATCCTGAGCAACCCTGCCATTCGCTGGAACCAGGGGACTGGGTCTACATAAAGGTCCATCAATGAAAGACTGCTCTGACCCCGTGCTGGAAAGGCCCTTACCAGGTCCTGTTAACTACCAATACCACTGTGAAGTGCTAAGGATTAACTGCCTGGACCCATGCTTCTCACTGCAAAAAGGCCCCTCCACGTCAAGATGACCCTCTCACTGCTGATCAGCCTGTCCCTCCTTCTGGTACTTCTTTTCCTCCTTCTGGACAGCAGGAGAAAAGGACAAGGTGAAGTGCTGGTAACCTCTCCCTTGTCCACTAACAGAACCACCATACATTCATCATCTGCTGGAGGAACCCGGTTATTACAGGGTGATGTGCTGGCATCCTCTCCCCTGTATGATGCTGAACCACAACTGTTTCAGGAAAGAAGAAGAAGATATGTTTGTTCCACTGAAACTGCCAAAGTGCAGGGTTTCTTGACTACAAAAGACATTAAGAATTGGCCCTTGTGGAAGAGATGGAGTATCTTAATCTGGCATGGAGGAACTTGTGGAAACAGCGCTTGGGACTGTGGTACTGAGTGGTGGTTTGGGTTTATTCTGGGGACTGGGCTCTGTGCCTTCAGACAAGTACCTTCAGCATGTATAGCCCTCCCTAATTGGCTTTTAGATGAAGAATACTAAAGGCGCCTTGCTGCCACGACCACTGCTTCCATGATTATCCTCACTAACACTACCACCCCTATAACACATGCTAAGACAGACAATACCGTATACTCTGATGAAACCCAATGGCCAAGGCCTTTACAACTTAGTGATCCCTATGGGATGGTGCCAATAGTGCAGCAGAAATTTGGAATATTTACAAAGGCCAGCAACATGATAAGAAATTAGAGCAACTGGAAAAGGCCACTGATCTTATTATTGGAGCACAGTTAACCCAGGTACAGGCTGGAGTTGGTGAATTACATGTTATTTCTGCCCTTAGTTCAATGACCCAGAAGCTGTTGACAGAGATGTTATTGAATATCACTGAGGCAGGAAAGGAATTGCAGTGGGATCTGGCATGTTCATAAATTCAGGATTTTCTGAATGACCATGTCATGGCCATTCAGAGTGATCTTGAGCATCAGGCTCAGCCCATTGCCCTTACTAGTGCTTCAGGAATGCCATCTGATCTGTGGCCATGAAGACATACTTGGAGATTTTCAGGGTGGAAGTGCAGATGCTCACAGAGCTCTTTCCAAGCATACGGGCCAGTTGGAGGGGTGTGGGCTCTCACACACCGAATCCTGCTGGGTCCGTGGGGAGGATGCATGTGGGAGTGGATAATTCACCATGATATTTGGGAAATTAAACCATCTGGTATGCCTAACCAATTTATAGTCAGTGCTCCTGGAATAACATCCGACATTTGGATAGGGATAGGGAGTCAATGGACACTTTGGCCATTAGAACCCCCACAGCTTCAGTGTGTACGTAAACTGAAGCCCAGGGAAGTTGTCTTTATGACAACGTCTGTTGGGAAGGTATAGGACAAGAAACTATGCTGATAGGACACCTGCTTTTCCAAGTGAATAACAGCTGTGTGTATGTTAAGGCCAGCACTTTGCAGGACATAAATTTTAATCTCACCACTGCTGCAGACAATAATATCATTTATTGGCCTGCTGATAGGTTCCAGATACACTTTAATTGGACTGCCTTAGCACCTGATCAATTCCAAAATTTGCTTTTACTCCTACCACAGGTCCAGAAAATCTCTGAATTACAAGGGCAAATTCATATGCTCCAAAATATATATCAAATTGAAAAGTATTCCTTTCATACAGCCTATAGAGTGTCTACTCCATGTACTAATTATGATGTATTGTGTTTTGTGACTAAGGCTCTACAACAACCCCATTATATTATTACAGTGGGAATGTTAATGCTTTTAATATTGTTGTTTAGTTTAGGATTATGTTGTTGTTGTTGTAAAGGATGTAAATAATAATAATACCTTTTATGTTCATACTAACCATGCATTGTTGTTGCATCCAACCAAAACCCATGAGGCTGAACCATTTGATCTAGAATCAGACATACAAGGTTTGATGAACATGGAGGTTTAAGATTGATAGTTGTGCTGGAAGCACAAAACGGGGGAGTGTGGAAGTTGGGAAAAGCGCAGACATCTTAATCTTCCAGGAAGAGCAAGAGTCAGACTAACTCTTCTATTTAATAATGCGAGACTTTAATTTAGGGCCTGGGCGAATGGGAAAAAACTGTGAGAGGTTATTTTGACCTTGTGTTAGATAAGAATGGAATGCAGATTGTAGCAGAAAATTGTTGAGAAAAGTAAGATATCAGGAAAGAATATGTATAAATAAAATGTAGCTGTATGTAACAAAAATTATAAATCTTTGCCCTAATTGTTTATCTGTTGGAGACCTGCCTAGGGAGGGGAATTCTTGCCCATGTGTTCTCACCTGTGCAATTGCAATTGCTCATAATAAAGCTGCCTTTGGCTTGTTGCTTCAAAGTCAGAGTGAGGACATTGTTTTCTTCCAAAAACCTCATCAGATTTATTTTGGACTAATCCTCCAATTTGCCTAGGTCAGTCTGGACCCTATCCCTACCCTCCAGCATATCTACCTCTCCCCCCACCTTACTGTCATCTGTGAACTTGCTCAGGGTGCAATCCATCTCATCATCCGGATCATTAAAGATGTTGAACAAAATCGTCCCTAGAACACAGTGGCGTGGCCAGGTTCTAAGTGCAAGGGGAGCAAACATAAAAAAGGCGTCCTCCCTTGGCTCCTCCTCTGGCCACGCCCCCCTTGGCTCCTCCTCCGGCCGCTCCACTACCCCGCCTGCTGGCTCCTCCGGCCGCGCGCTTTCCCCCCTCACCCCGGCTCCTCCAGCCACACTACGGCCATGCTACGCCCCCCCTCGGAGGGGCTCAGTCCAGGAGGTAGCCAGGCCAACCTGTTTCAAGCCTACCCCAGGCCTTGCTTTTGAGCATTACTGCCCGGCTGGCTATCTACTCTTCGCCGCATGCTATGCTGCACTCAACTAGCAGCTCCAGCAGCACTACCACGGCTGGCTAGCATATATTATTCACTGTAATTCTCCTCCCTGCTGGCCGGGTTAGCCCCTGTGTTTCCCTCGTTCAGGCTGGGGGCTCTCTGGGGCAGGACACCTTGGTGAGGGCCCTGCATAAACCTCCAGTATCCATCGCATAGCGCAGGCAGGTGAAAAGTGAATGGGTCACGGCAGATGTAGCCCAGAGGCGGGAACGTGGGACAGATCCCCCGGCAAAGCGCGCTGTGAGCTGACAACAGGCACGTCTCCCAGTCCCTGCCATTATTCCCCCTCTCTGATGGGCTCTCCCGGGGTGCCACCGACCCCTCCACACCCTCACAGGTGGGGCTTGGCCTGCTCCATGCCCGGGAAGCGCCCCTCAGACCGCGGCCTAGGAGCCTGAGGCACTCCGAACTGTGCAGGCCTGATCGAGTCCCCCTCCACTCACTTTAAAAGCTGTGCCACAGCCTCCAATGTCCAATCCCGCACCCGGCAAGTGCTGCCGCTACCACCTCGCCTCCCTAAACCCAGCCGCCGTGGAGTAAGCAGTATGGTCGGCCCCAACTGCACCTGCACTCTGGATAGTGTCACCATGTTCCCCTTTCCCTGCTGCACATGCTCCTCGGTGTCCCTGCTGCCACCTTCCCTCCCAGCTCACCTGCCACCGCGAGTCCTCTGAGCCTCTCCTCTGTCCCTCTGCAAGGAAGTGGAAGTGCTTCCATTGGACGGGACAGGATGGGAGGGTAGTGGCCTGATTGGGATCAAGCCGGCATGGGGCGGCTGTGGTGATGGAGGAGAGAAGGTGCCAGAGCCGGTAGGAAGGTTGGGAGGGAGGAGACCTTAGAGCGGCCCCCTAGGAAAAGGAGCAGATCCCCACCCTCCAGTGCTGGGAGCAGTAGTGTAGCTAGTACAAATTCTGGCTCTAAGGACCTGGTGCCTGGATCCCACATTGCCTTGCACTGGGATTGGGAATTAGGTGCCCTGACATGCAACTCTTCCTATTGTGCCAGTGTAGATCCTGCTGTTAGTACAGCTATTTGCAGGTGCCCTTGTGTTTAGCTGAAACTTTGGACTTAGTTTAATGGGGATGGACTCAGAGACTGAGAGCTAAACTGACACTACTATCCTGCTGTGTGGATCCCAGTGCGCTTGTACTTTGAATTTTTGGCATACACATGTGGCTATATTTATCTCATTGTGCTGGTGCTACTTCCTTGATGTAATGAGGACATTATGCTAAGATGAATCGTGAAAATAGTGTCCTGGTGTGATGGTGGTCACTCTGCTGTTCACGTGAATCTTGCATTTTTCTATGCTGTGTTGGTGTAGCCCTGTTGTTCCCAGGAAATTAGAGCCACAAGGTGAGTGAGGTAATATCTTTTATTGGAGCAACTTTTGTTGGTGTGAGAGAGAGAGAGACAAGCTTTGGAGCTTTCATGGAGTTCTTTCTTCTTCCTAAAGAAGAGTTCTGTGAAAGCTCAAAAGCTTGTCTCTCTCACCAACAGAAGCTGGTCCAATAAAATATATTACCTCACCCACCTTGATATATATTCCCCCCCTGCCACCCATATTACCTCACCCAGCTTTCCAAGAGTGAGTTTTCATGATGAGATGGGAAGTGCTCTGACTGGTCTTGACTTCTCTGTATCAGCCCCTCTAGCTTGCACTGCAGCCCCGTACCTGGGGGCTGGGTGCCTGCAGCGCTGAGACTCTGAGATCAGGGAGGGGAGGGGCACTCCTCCTCGGCCTCTCTCTCGTGCTGCCTCCTTTTTCCGAGTGGCCTCATGATGCACAGAGCCAGTGTGGCTAGGTGCTGCATTGGAGAGTCTCCCAGTGCAGCCCCCAACAGACTATGCCCACCTCTGTCCAATTGTCTCTCTTATGCGGGGGACTGTGCCCTCCCCACCCCCCATTCCTGTGTACTGGCTGCTTCCAGGGGCCACAGATTGCAGAGCAGCCCCCTCAGGAGAGATGAGAGGGGCTGTCCCACTGGGTGCGTGCACAGCCCCCTGGAGCACTGCTTTGCCCCATTATATTCGAATTCGTGTTATATCAGGTAGCATTATATCGAGGTAGAGGTGTAATTTGATATGTCGGGTGGCACCTTTTTTATGTGTTTGCTCTCCTTGATGTTAGAACCTGGCTATGCCACTGGCTGGGAGCCCTGCTCCGATACCAGGCCCCCTGTGGGCAATGCTGCTCAGGGGGCACTTTGCACCCTACTGCCCGGAGAGCTGGAGCAGCAGCATCTGTGCCTGGGCAGCGGCAGCTCCTCCTCCTGTCCTTCACTTTCTTCTCCCATGCTCTGAGCCGGGTGCCCCACTGCAGCCCCTCCACGCTGTGAAGCCACCAGCACTCTGACTAGTGCCGGAATATCTTGGGCTGCCGCCACAACAGCTTCCCCGCTCCTGCCGCCAAAATGAGCCGCGCCATGCAGGGACCCAGAGCTCTGGCAGCTGCCTCCCAGACACCCCGCTCATTGGCTTGCCCGCCGCTGGCCTCACTGGAATCGCTCACGCCCACCGCCAGCCTCGCCTAGGGATTCTTTATTATAGGGGTGCCTGCTGGAGCCATGGTGAACCCTAACTAAGGTGCCGCTTTTGAAAAATGTGCTGAGGGGAAGCGGCTGCTTCCCCTGCACTCCGCTAACTACGCTACTGCTAGGACCGACCTCTGGTGCACTGCACTTGATACCGGCTGCCAAGTAGACATTGGACCATTGATCATTACCTGTTAAGCCCAACAATCTAGCCAGCTTTCTGT
Organism: Chelonoidis abingdonii; assembly: GCF_003597395.2. Taxonomy (NCBI): domain Eukaryota; kingdom Metazoa; phylum Chordata; order Testudines; family Testudinidae; genus Chelonoidis; species Chelonoidis abingdonii. The sequence goes on along the minus strand of NC_133771.1, from coordinate 191,552,981 downwards.
CCACCTTTTAGTCCATTCATCCAATCCTTACTTTTTTAACTTGCTGGCAAGAATGTGGCGGGAGACCATATCAAAAGCTTTGCTAAAGTCAAGGTATATTGCATCCACAGCTTTCCCCATATCCACAGAGCCAGTTATCTCATTATAGAAGGCAATCAGGTTGGTCAGGTCTGACTTGCCCTTGGTGAATCCATGTTGACTGTTCCTAATCACCTTTCTGTCCTCCAAATGCTTTAAAATGGATTCCTTGAGGACCTTCTTCATGATTTTTCCAGGGACTGAGGTGAGGCTATAGTTCTCTCGATTCTTTCTTCCTTTTTTTTAAAAGATGGACACTATATTTGCCTTTTTCCAATCATCTAAGACCTCCCCCAATCGCCAGTTTTCAAAAGATAATCACCAATGGCTCTGCAATCACATCAGCCAACTCCTTCAGCACCCTCAGATGCATCAGATCTGGACCCACGGACATGTGCATATCCAGCTTTTCTAAATAGTCCTTAACCTGTTCTTTCACCATAGAAGGCTGCTCACCTCCTCCCCTACTGTGCTGCCCAGTGCCGCAGTCTGGGAGATGACCTTGTCTGTGAAGACCGAGGCAAAAAAAGCATGCAGTACTTCAGCTTTTTCCACATCATCTGTCACTAAGTTGCCTTCCCCATTCAGTAAGGGTCCCACAAGTTCCCTTTCACCTTCTTGTTGCTAACATACTTGTAGAAACCTTTCATGTTACCCTTCATATCCCTTCCTAGCTGCAACTCCAATTGTGCTTTGACCTTCCTGATTATATCCCTGCATGCTCGAGCAATATTTTTATACTCCTCCCTAGTCATCTGTCCAAGTTTCCACTTCTTGTAAGCTTCCTTTTTGTGTTTAAGCTCACCGAAGATTTCTCTTTTAAGCCAAGCTGGTCACCTGCCATATTTACTATTCTTTCTGCACATTGGGATATTTTGTTCCTGTGCCCTCAATAAGGCTTCTTAAAAATACAGCCAGCTCCCCTGGACTCTTTACCCCACTCATATTAGCCTCCCAGGGGATCCTGCCCATCAGTTCCCTGAGGGAGTCGAAGTCTGCTTTTCTGAAGTCCAGAGTCCATATTCTGCTGCTTTCCTTTTATCCTTTTGTCAGGATTCTGAACTTGACCATGTCATGATCACTGCTGCCCAGGTTTCAACCCACTTCTATGTCCCCTAGCAATTCTTCCCTGTTTTTAAGCAGCAGGTCAAGAGGAGCTCTGCCCATAGTTGGCTCCTCCAGCAGTTGCACCAGGAAGTTGTCCCCAATATTCTCCAAAACTTCCTGGATTGTCTGTGCACTGCTGTATTGCTCTCCCAGAAAATGTCAGGGTGACTGGAGTCCCCCATGAGAACTAGGGCCTGTGATCTGGAAATTTCTGTTAGTTGTCCAAAGAAAAACTTGTCTACCTCATCCTCCTGGTCTATAGTAGATTCCTGCCCAGGAGATCACCCTTGTTGCTCTCACCTCTAAACTTAATCCAAAGACTCTCAACAGGTTTTTCTCCAGTTTCATACTGGAGTTCTGAGAAATCATACTACTTTCTTATATATAGTGTGTGCAACAACTCCACCTTTTCTCTCTCGCGTGTCCTTTCTGAAAAGTTTATACCCATCCATGACAGTGCTCCAGTCATGTGAGTTACAAAGTCTCTGTTATTCCAATCATATTATAGTTCCTTGACTGTGCCAGGACTTCCAATTTTTCCTGCTTGTTTCCCAAGCTTCTTGCATTCCTGTACAGGCACCTAAGATAACTAGCTGATTGCCCTACTTTCTCAGTATGAACCAGGAAGCCTCCCCTGTTGCACCCTCCTCCTTGTATCCCACCTGCCCACATACCTCTGGGCTTAGGTCACCATCCCCTGGTGAACCTAGTTTAGGGCCCTCCTCACTAGATTAGCAAGGCTGCCTGCAAAGATACTCTTCCCTCTCTTAGGTGGATCCCGTCTCTTCCTAGAAATCCTTCTTCCTAGAACAACATCCTATAGTTGAGGAATCCAAAGCCCTCTTTCTGACACCACCTGTGTAACCATGCATTTACCTCCACAATTTGATGATCCCTATCTGGGCCTTTTTCTTCAACAGGGAGGATGGAGAAGAACACCACTTGTGCATCAAACTCTTGTATCTCAGAGCCATGTTTCATAGAATACCAGGGTTGGAAGGGACCTCAGGAGGTCATCTAGTCCAACCCCCTGCTCAAAGCAGGACAAATCCCCAGACAGATTTTTGCCCCAGATCCCGAAACGATTGAACTCACAACCCTGGGTTTAGTAGGCCAATGCTCATACCACTCAGCTATCCCTCCCCCCCTGCAGTGACTTGCTCAGGGTCATTCTTGGCAGTATCATTGGTTCCCACATGGAAAATTAGGAAAGGGTAGTGGTCTGAGGGCTTCATCAGTCTTGGCAGACACTCAGTCACATCCTGAATTCTAGCTCCAGGCAAGCAGCATGCTTCTCGAGTCTCCCGGTCTGGACGGCAGATGGATGACTCCATTCCCCTTACAAGGAAGTCCCCGATCACCAGCACCCATCTCCTCCTCTTGGGAGTGGTCATGGAACCCCCATCCCTAGGATAATCCATCCCATGCTTTCCGGTTGGTGGGGTCTCCTTCTGATCCCTTCCCTCAGATGACTTTCCAAACCACTTTCCGCTGTAGTACCTGTGCAGAAATCCTGAAAATGGTTTCTTACCTCTATCTGCATTGGGGATACATGGATTCTCCTCCTTCTTCTTTTGGAGGTCACATGCTGCCAGTTTTCCTCCCTGTTCTGCACTACCCTCTCTGATTCTTCAGCATGCTGTGCCTGCAGTACGAAACACTGCCTTCTATCCAGAAAGTCTTCATTGTCTCTGATGCAGTGCAGGGTTGATACTTGGGTCTCTAGTCCTTTAACCTTCTCCTCCAATATGGAGACTAGCTTGCACTTTGTACAGATGACGTTGCTTCTGTCTGGGAGAAAGACAAATATGGCACATTCTGTGCAGGTCACAACAGCTATTGCTCACTATCTATGATATCTTCCTTCTAAGAGCCTCTGCATATGTTGTATTTACTGCTCACAGAAGCCTGAAAGGCAAAAAACAACTCTGTGGGAACTTCCCCCAAGCAAACACATTCTGTTTGCCTGTCCTCTGTTCGCCGCTCACTCGGTTCACAACTGGCTGCCTTTTTATAAGGCTGCTGTCTCAAAACAGTTGGACTGGCTCAAAGCCTTCCCTCCAATCAACCACTCAAGGCCCACCTGGAACAAAGTACTCCCAGTTCACACTTTTCAAATAAACAGCCACATGGTCAAACAGTCCTTGCAACTAGCTCCAGTCAAACAAATTGTCACACCAGACAGACACTCGGATATTCACCAGCTCACAACACAGCCCCCCATGCAGCATTCACCCCATAGCTCCTCTCAGACAGTTCACGCACAAACTCCCTCTGTTTGCCTGTCCTTTGTTTGCCGTTCACTCAGTTTGCCACTGGCTGCTTTTTGGCACCCCAGGGTGCAGTCTGGTAGTCATTGGAACCGCTGTGCCCCCTAATAATTCAGCTGGATTGGCCTCTCTCACACTGCTCTGATGATGACGCCAGCCAGCTTCTCCAGGCCCTGTTATCACCCAATACAACAGCAGGTGGCACCACACACACAAAAGAGTCACCTGAGTGCTTTACCTAAACCATGGACAAACAGCATACACCAGTCAATTTCCCAGCCCCCAAGCCTTGCATCTTTACTGGAGTATAAACACAGAATTAGACCATCTCGCACTGCACAGGGGTCTGTGTGGTGCAAGCTCATTAAATTAGTTTGCTTCCCCCTTGATGTGGAGAAGACATGCAACAAGCCTGAGTTTATCAAGCTGAGATTTTCCCAAACACTTCATTCAAAAACACACTGGTTAAGATAAAAACAAGTTTATTAACTACAGAATGATAGATTTTAAGTAATTATAAGTGATAGCAAACAGATCAAAGCAGATTGCCTAGCAAATAAACAAAAATGCAAACTATCTATATACTAGATAGAAAGGATTTGAATTAGTAATCTTTCACCCTGACTGATGATACAAGCAGGCTTGCAGATTCTTGAGGCACAGGCTGCCTTTGCTGTGTTCCCCTCCCCCATTCCAAATTTTTTGTCTTCCAGAGGTTCTTTCAGGTATTGAATTGTGGGGGAGTGAAGACAAATCATGAAGTCACTCCCCATCTTTTATAGATGTGACGGGTTGGACCCCTCCTCTGGGATGACACCTGATGTACTGGGATTTCACTGAGCTTGCCTGTTCCACTAGCCTGGGCTCCCTCTCCCTGTTTTGCTGAATTAGGCTATCAGGCCTCTGGCAGCACACACATCAGCTGCAGAATCACACAGAGTCACAGTATTGCTCTAAATTCTTCATTTTTAAGGTACAACTCTTTAACTCCTTATTGCACAGTTACAGGACGTTACCAAATATGCTATGAGAGAGGGACCTCGCTAAAGGTGCTTAGTGTGAAAAAGGAAGAAACAGTTTGCTTAGGTCTGTGCCTTGGTTTCCCCACTCTGCAGCAACTACTCAACAAGTACCACTTGTTTAGGGTCACATGCTGCCCACATTCTCCATCAATTAGTTACCAGATTTGCCTGCTACTTTGGGGTATGCTTATTTATTGGGGTTACTCTTCTGGGGGAGGGGGTTTTTCTCTAATTCTTTCAATGTACTCCTTGTGTCACTTGTGTTCTTATACGGAGCTCTACTTCTCCCTTCTGCAAGTTTCCTACCAATGGAGCTATACTGCAGGACCTACATTCCCCAGGGCTGGGTTCTTCCAGCCCTAGAATCAGATGAATACACATACACATTAACGGAGCACATCTGAGAGGACCAGATTAATCAGCACTCCCAAGCTGACCCCTTATATGTCTCTGAAATCAATAGGCTGGGTCGAGCAGCACTTCCAAGCTGCGACCCTCATATGCCCCAGGGGCAGCACATCCCTATCCCCACTTTCACATTACAATTGTTCTGGTAGTAACCCACAGGATTTTTGGGTGCTGCAGGGATCTTTAGCTTAGGTACGAGGTGCGCTGCTGCAGAGTGAATGAGGAAGTACGCTGTCAAGTACACTGCTGCCTAGTTGGATGACGTGGTGATATACAGCTGCTGCTGGAAGGACCACCTGAACCAGGTGGCAGCTGTCCTGAGGACCCTAAGGGGTGAAGGTCTCACTGTGAACTCGAAGAAGTTCCAGATCGGGTGGCAAAAGACAACCTATCTCGGTTACACCTTGGGGCGAGGCACATTACGCCCCCTAATCACGAAAGTGCAAGGTCTCCAAAACCACCTGACCCTGATCACTAAGAAGCAGGACTGACAGTTCCTGAGGCTGGTAGGATACTACCAGTGCTTCGTACCTGACTTTGCCACCATTGCTGCCCCCTTAACCAGCCTGTTAGTCAAAGACCAGCCACAGAGCATCCAGTGGTCCCCTGACTGTGAGAAGGCATTCCCCACATTGAAAGACCATCTCTGCCCAAAACCGGTGTGATACAGCCAGGCACAGCTCATTTTCCAAACAGATGCCTCAGCAGTGGGACTGACTTCTGTCGTCTCCCAAGATGTCAATGGAGAGGAACACCCAGTCCTCTTTATTAGCCAGAAACTATTCCCAAGATAACGAAACTACTTGGTAATTGAAAAAAATGCCCTAGCCATTAAGTGGGCAGTAGAGGCCCTCCAATATTACCTCCTCAGTAACCCCTTTGTAGTGTATCAGAGGGGTAGCCGTGTTAGTCTGGATCTGTAAAAGCAGCAAAGAGTCCTGTGGCACCTTATAGACTAACAGACGTTTTGGAGCATGAGCTTTTGTTGGTCTTTAAGGTGCCACAGGATTCTTTGCTGCCTTTGTAGTGGTAACCAATCACACACCCCTGAAATGGCTCCAACAAATGAAGCACATCAATGCCTGGCTGATGCAATGGTATCTGACCTCACAGCCATTTGCCTTCACCGTACAACATCAAGCCAGTAAGGAGCATGCCAACCTGGATGCATTGACTGTGGGAATGAGACCTGAGCAGCCCCAGAGACTGGGAACTGTGCTTGAGGGACTGTAGCAAAGGGATGTGGCATCCCTCAGAACCAGACAGGGACAGCCAGACACCACCTAGTGGGCTGAACCAGGAAAACCTTGGCCACCACACGGGAAGCAGAAGGGCAGAACAGGAATAGGAAGTATAAGAGGCAGCCATGCAGTTCAGTTGAGCAGGAGCCGCAGAGGAAACCAAACACCCCCCAGCCCACTGCTGGAGCCAGACCACAGAAGACTTCTGCTGTCCTGAGGACACATTCAAGATACCAGAACTGCCACACACTCCCAATGCTGAGGAGCTGCTGGGATTACCACTGGCAGTGTACCCCGGGTTGATGGCGGAAAACCCCAGTGTTCTGCTAAAGCCTGAGGGGAGGGGAGGAAGTGGCCCAGGGAGAGCCGACTACTGTCTGGCTATGTTGCTAGCTGACTCTAGGTCAGCATGTTGTGACTGGATCCCTGCTGACCCAGTGGCAGACCACTCTGCCAGTGTTAGGGCCCTGGGCTAGGACAGAGTAGAGTCTGGTGGGCCCATTTCCCCCTACGCCTTGCCACCTCACCCCTAGGGTGGCAGCCTCCCCACCAGAAGACCTGGTCTAATCTACCATCCAATGAACTAGGGCCATAGACTGTTTGCTTGGTGGTCACCCCTTGACCGAGCCCTAGACTGTTGGCTTGGGGTTCAGCCCTGGTGTAAGCCCTAGACTCTGTGTGTGGTGCTGCACCCTGGCTGAGGGCCTAGGCCCCTGAACTATTTTCAGCTACACTGCCTGAAGGTTAAAGCCCCTGGGCCCCTGAACTATTCATGGCTCTACCCTGCCTACAGGGTTGGAGCCAGAGACTGCTAACTACCCCCTTGCTTAGACTGTTGTTTGAAGAGTGTGTCAACAAAGGGGCGTGGCCTCCCTCAGAGACTGACAGCAAGGGACAGCCATATCCACCTATGCTCCTACACTATACCTGGTTCTGCCTCAATGCAGGGGGAGAGTCTACATCAGTGGTCTCCAACCTTTTTACACCCAAGATCACTTTTTGAATTAAGGGCAATTCAGGATCTACCCCACCCCTTTCCTGAGGCCATGCCCCTTCTCCAAAGCCCTCCACCAATCATTCCATCCCCCCGTCACTCATTCTCCCCACCCTCACTAACTTTCACTGGACTGAAGCAGGGGGCTGGGGTTCAGGAGGGAGTGTGGGCTCTGGGCTGGGGCCAAGGGGTTTGTAGTATGTGAGGAGGCTCTGGGCTGAGCCTGGGGCAGGAGGTTGGGGTGCAGGAGGAGGTAAGGGGTGCAAGCTCTGGCATGGTGTTTGGGTGCAGGAGGGGGCTCCTGGCTGGGACAGAGTGTTGGGGTGCAGGAGTGGGTGCCGGGTGCAGGCTCTGGGAGGGGCATCAGGGCTGGGGCAGGGGGTTGGCATGCACAAGGGGTTTGGGGTGCTGGTTCTAGGAGGGGACTTAGGGCTGGGGGTTGGGGTGCGGCCTCCTGCTGGGTGGCACTTACGGTGGGCGGTTCCCAGTTGGCGGCGCAGCAAGGCTAAGGCAGGCTCCCTGCCTGCCCTGGCCCCGCACTGCTCCTGGAAGGGGCCAATGCGCCTCTGCAGCTCCTGGGAGGGGGACAGGGGGCACGTGGCTCTGTGTGCTGCGCCTCTCTGCAAGCGCTACCCTCAAAGTTCCCAGGAACCAATGGGAGCGACGGGGGCAGTGCTTGCAGGCAGGAGCACAGAGACCTCTGTCCTCCCCTTCTCCCCCGCCCAGGGCCGTGGGGCCATGCTGGCCACTTCTGGGAGCAGCATGGGGCCGTGAAAGGCAGGGGGGATGCCTTAGCAGCAGTCCTGCTACACCGCCAGAGATCATGATCAACTGAGAGAGTCCCCAGGATTGACCATTTGATCATAATCGATGGGTTGGTGACCACTGGTCTGCATGACCTCTCAAGGTCCCTTCCAGTCCTACATTTCTATGATTCTCTGATAATATTTAACACCTTCCTCTAGGTTTGGAGAAATGCACACTCTTCATGGGGCTGAATATGAAAGCCACACAGAAGCTCCATCTGGCACAACATGCTGCAGCTGATATCTCATATAAGAGAGACTGAAGAGAACACATCACACAAGGGCCCATAGGCTCGCTATAGGATTCCAGAACCACTTTGTACTCATTCTGAAAACTCTTTACAGGTTAGGAGGTAGTGCCTTCCCAAGGCATACACAGAATACGCAGCTGCCTAGGGTACCATGAAATTTGGGGCACCAAATTGCCCCAGATTTCAAGGTGCCCTAAGCAGCTGGGCTGTGCCCATTGCAAGGGGATGGGCTGTCCCTAAGGGCTGTGGGGTCCAGGATAACTCCTTCTGCCCGTCTCTTAGTCTTCCCCCCTGCTCCGCTCCTGGCCTGCCCCCATTCTACCTCTTCCCCTCAAGCCTCTTCCCCCAGCAATGCACCCAGCCCGGAGGATTATCAGGGGGTGTGTGCCGGCAGCAGGGGTCAGGCGCAACTCCACACTTACTGTCAACAGTGGGAAGTGGAGCAACTTGGCCCCAGCCCACTCTACTCCACCAGCTCCCAGCCACATCACTGCTTCCCGCTGCCAGTGAGTGCTGCGGGTGGTCCTTCCCCCTCCCCTAAGTGACATGGTTGAGGCCGGGGTGGGGAAAGCAGAGCAGGCTGGGGCTGGATTGCTCCACTTCCCGCTACCAGTGAGTGCAGGGAGAGGTCCTTTCCCCAATGCCTCCCCCGCAAGCGACATGGCTGGGGTGGGGGGAGATGAGCAGGCTGGGGTTGGGTCACTCCACTTCCTGCTGCTGGTGCCAGGTCCCCCACTAATCCCCTGGACCCCAAAGCACCCCGCCCACAGCTCCTGCCTCCGCGGTTCTGCAGCCCTTGAGTGTGAGCGCCCCCCAACCCAACGGGATGGGGAAGCAGGTGCTCTGGCTGCATTGGGCACCATAATGTACAGGGATGAGGCTACTAGGAGGGCTTGACTTTTTTGAAAACTATTGAACTCTCTGAGTCTCCAGGATCGGTATGCTTTATGGAGACATTGCTATTGATGTAACCTGTAACCTGAGATACAAAGAACCCAGGAAACTACAGACCAGTTAGTTTAACTTCTGTGCCAGGGAAGATAATGGAGCAAGTAATTAAGGAAATCATCTACAAACACTTGGAAGGTGGTAAGGTGATAGGGAATAGCCAGCATGGATTTGTAAAGAACAAATCGTGTCAAACCAATCTGATAGCTTTCATTTGAAAGGATAACGAGTCTTGTGGATAGGGAGAACGGTGGATGTGGTATACCTAGACTTTAGTAAGGCATTTGATACTGTCTCGCATGATATTCTTATCGATAAACTAGGCAAATACATTTAGATGGGGCTACTATAAGGTGGTCATAATGGCTGGATAACCATACTCAGAAGAGTGGTTAATGGCTCCAATCCTGCTGGGAAGTATAACAAGTGGGTTCCGCAGGGGTCTGTTTTGGGACCGCTCTGTTCATATCTTCATCAACGACTTAGATGTTGCATAGAAGTACGCTTATTAAGTTTGCGGACGATACCAAACTGGGAGGGATTGCAACTGCTTTGGAGGACAGGGTCAAATTCAAAATGATCTGGACAAATGGAGAAGGTCTGAGGTAAACTGGATGAAGTTCAATAAGACAAATGCAAAGTGCTCCACTTAGGGAGGAACAATGAGTTTCACACTACAGATGGGAAGAGACTGTCTAGGAAGGAGTATGAAGAAAGAGATCTAGGGTCATAGTGGACCACAAGCTAAATATGAGTCAACAGTGTGATACTGTTGCAAAAAAAGCAAAGGTGATTCTGGATGCATTACAGGTGTGTTGTAACAAGACCGAGAAGTTCATTCTTCTGCTCTACTCTGCGCTGGTTAGGCCTCAATGGAGTATTGTGTCCATTCTGGCACCGCATTTCAAGAAAGATGTGAGAAATTGGGACGGTCCAGAGAAGAGCAACAAGAATGATATAAGGTCTTGAGAACATGACCTATGAAGGAAGGCTGAAGAATTGGGTTATTTAGTTTGGAAAAGAGAAGACGAAGGGGACATGATAGCAGTTTTCAGGTATCTAAAGGGTGTCATCAGGAGGAGGAGAAAACTTGTTCACCTTAGCCTCTAATGCTAGAACAAGAAGCAATGGGCTTGAACGCAGCAAGGAGATTTAGGTTGGACATTAGGAAAAAGTTCCTAACTGTCAGGGTAGTTTAAACACTGGAATAAATTGGCCTCAGAGGTTGTGAATCTCCATCTCTGGAGATATTTAAGAGTAGGTTAGATAAATGTCTATCAGGGATGGTCTAGACAGTATTTGGTCCTGCCATGAGGGCAGGGGACTGGACTCGATGACCTCTCGAGTTCCCTTCCAGTCCTAGAGTCTATGAATCTATGAATCTATGATACTCTAGGGAACCATGGATGAGGTATTCTTGGTTGAGGGCCTTGGCTGTGAAACTCCTCCCCCACTCACAAAGATCAGGAGAGTCCATCTGTCTACCTTCAGGGCACAATACAGGACCCAGCTATATGCACAAGCCTGTCTTCCAGAGGTTGGAGTGTGGGAGGAGGTCAGGGTTCTGGGGTGGGGCCAGGGATGAGGGGTTTGGGGTGCAGGAAGGGGCTCTGGGTTTGGGGGGCCTCAGGGCTGGGGCAGAGAATTGGGGCATGGGGTTGGGGCACGGGCTTACCTCAGGCAGCTCCTGGTTGGCGGTGCAGTGGGGGTGCTAAGGTGGGTTTCCTGCCTGTCCTGGCACCACACACCATACTGAGCCCCAGAAGCAGATCTGGCTCCTAGGCGGAGGTGCTCAAGCAGCTCTGTGTGGCTCTTGCCTGCAGGCACTGCCCCATTCAGCTCCCATTGGCCAGGAGCACAGGCCAATGGGAGTGCAGGGAACCAGCCAATGGGAGTGCAGAGCCAGTGCTCGGAATGGGGGCAGCACACAGAGCCCAGTGACCCCCGCTACCTAGGAGCCAGACCTGCTCAGAACAGGTAGGAACTAGCCTGCCTTAGCTGGGCAGCACTGTCAACAGGACTTTTAATGACCAGGTTGGTGATGCTGACCAGAGTCATCATGACCCTGCACCTTACATTCCATGACGCAGTACTGGTTCACGACCTGCAGTTTGAAAACTACTGTTATAGAGAGCAGTTCCTCTGGCTCTGGCTCTTTCCTGCCTTGGCATGTGTTCAAACTCTCCACATTTACCTACAGCATGTTAAGTACCCACAGCAGGGTCACTGCTCCCCACATGGACGCTCTGCTCCATCCTGTGCATGTTTGCTCACCTCAGATCATGTAAGAGCAGAGGAACATCTGGCCACTAAACATGTCAAATAATAGTAAAATGGTCTTGGCGATGGTTACAGCATGACAAATCTGTTATCTATGGGGATTTGGCAAAACATGGTCCTCAAATTAACCCTTTCCTTTGCTGAAGATCCCAATTTAATGATTGAGTAAGTCCTATTGTATGCATCTGTGAACTGCCTGTTTATGTCTTGAACATTAGTGTTGCTAATTGCGGCTATTACACTCCATTGTTATTTCACCTAATTAGCTCAAGAAATTCCTATTCTTAAAGTGATTTGGCCTTCCCAGGGTTTGTTATTGTGCAAACACAGGCAACATGCACTAGTGAAAGCTGCTGTTGTTTGTAGTAAGGTACTTAATACCTTTTAATGATAATTTTCATTAATCAGATATAATGTATTCTAACTCCTATAAATTTCATCACATCACAATAAAGATCCCTTCTCAGTTTTATGCTTTTAATTGAAAGCTGTAATTATTTATTCATTTATTTATTTGTTTGCTGAGCATAAAAGACAATGGGATGGATAGATCCAATGACTCTTTTGGACACAAGATGCTAATTGTCTAAAGAGAACTGATCATTCAAGACCAAGGGAGACTAAGGAGAGTAACAGATGCATGAATATACAAAAGTGCCTACTGTTAAGGCCACAGCTTTAAGTGTTTACATTCAAACCACATTCCCATGTGAGATTTAAATTTATAGAAAGAACATACAAGAAAGAGTTTTAGTATTTTATGTAAATTTCATCGACTTCTCAGGATTTTCATGATCACAGCATATTTGAGCCCAGGAGAGGAGGAACTTGTTTTCCCCACTACATGAGGCTAAATGTTAAAGTTTTTGTTTGTTTGTTTTGGTGGTGGTTGTGTTTTGCTTTTGTAATCTGCAATAGTACATAGAGAAGCCTATCATATTTAGGCTCTGGTTTTAAGATTGTGAGCTTAATTCTTGGCTTGCAATTCAATTGTTGTTGGATCCTTGCCTTGAACTGACAGAGGAACCAAGCTAAAAATAAAGTGAAACAAAATGCTATTTATCTCTATTGCATAGATAACACTTTCCTAGATGTCTTAGCTGTAGCTTTCTTTCAGACAGATATGACTAGCATACTTTGATTTCACAGGCAAAAATTATAATTTGCATCTTGTGCTGTGTTCATAATATTCTGATTTGCTTCTAACAGTACTGCTCAACACAGTCACAACATCAGCAATAGAAATGGGCTCCATTTTCAAACACATAACAGAGAACAGCATTTCACAGCACACGTGTAAGATGCAGTCAAATTACTCCTTTGAGCTACTAAATGTTACTGGATGAGTGCCCACTGCTGACGTGACACCGCAGAATTATATAACTACTGTGATATCAGATGCTGTGTAGCATATATATATAGTCAAAGTATGCTAGTCATATCTGTCTGCAAATTAGCTACAGCTAAGGCATCTAGGAAAGTATTATCAACTTTATATCTATATCTATAGGTTATATAGGTATATATATATATCCATTATGTATATCTATCTATCTACATATACAAATATATGTTAAAGGTATGTGCATGTGTATATATATATGTGTGTATATATATATGTGTGTGTGTATATATATATATATCTCCAAGCTCTGTCTTGGGAAACGCCAGTCATTTTGTTTCCGTTTTTCTTTTTCCTGGTTTTTGTTTTTGATTCACAGCCTGTAGCAATATGGATCCTTTCCTCTGCTCACTTATAACAGACTCCTGCTAAAATTTTAAACATATATAACAGTTTTTTTTCCTGAACATTAACTTGTAGTTACTTTTGCTAAGAAATCCAACACTTACATTTAGGGCTGGCTAAATAATTAAAAGAATTATGACTAAACTACTCACTGACTGCCAGAAAAATTATGAATAATTCAATTAATAGTTTTTGATCTTCTAAATAGAGCTGGTTGAATAGGGGAAAGTACTGATGAATAACTGGACAATCAATGGAAAAACTGTCTAACTGAAGACTGTTATTCAGTCAGATATATTTATGTTGTCCAAGAAAGTTATAATTAAAAAAAAAATGAGTTTGGAAATTATTTATTGTTATGTTCTTAGAATATAGCAGTTGTCAAAAAGCAAACAATAAATAAAATGGGATAGAAAACAATGAAGATTATTGCCATATTATAAATCACTGGTATACCCTCAGCCTGAGTACTGTGATCAGTTCTGGTCAACCAGCTCAAAAGAGACAACAGAAATAAAAGAGATCAGTAGAAAGATAACAAAAGTTATTGGCCACATTGAAAGGTTTCTGTCTGAAGAGAGACAGAAATAGCCTGAGACTTAAGTTTAGAAAGGAGATAAATAAGAGGGAACACAATAATGGGAGAATGTAAATGGACACTATTATTTAGCTGCTCCTATTTATCCTTTCCCATCCAATGAAAGTAAGAGCTACAAATTTAATACTAATAAAGGAAATACTTTTTTTTACACAAAACACAATTTGCAGAACTCATTCCCACCAACTATCATCTGATCAAGAGCTAAGCTGAATTAATAAAAGGATTAGGGCCGGATTTTTAAAGGTATTTAGGCATTGCTACTGTCAGCATAGCAATACCTAATTGATTTAGGAGCCTAAATCTCATATTCAAAAGGGATTTAGGTACTTGGGAGTCAACACTGATTGAAAGTCAATTAGATTTAGGCTCTTAAATCAGGTGTTGCAATGCTGAATGGAGCATTACCTTAAAAATACCTTTAAAATCTCAGCATTAGACATTTATTTATATAAATAATAAAAACATCCACAGTTACATTGGACAAGATGCATATGAGGGGGTGTCCATTCCACATCAACCCTAAAAGAGTTAAAGAAGCTCAAAAAAGGCCAATTAACGTGATAGACTCCCACATGAGGGGATTAGGCTGGCAGCACAACTCCTCTTGAAAGATGAAGCTCACCTGAGCAGGCATGTGCTGGGCTACTATAAAGCCAGGAAGCTAGCTACAGAAAGGGTTGAAGTGAGGAAGTCTGCAGTCATCCTCTGTGCATTAGAGTGGGAAGAAGGGATCCCAGAAAAAAGGAGCCTGGCCCTGAGGGAAGGGCATACCTTAAAGCAGGGGTGGGTAAATGTTTTGGCTGAGGGGGCTGAGTCATGAAGAGGAAGCTGAAGCTCCTAGAGTGAGAGAGGGGCTAGCGAGAGAGAGGACCAGGGCCGTCCTTGCCATAGGCAGAACAGGCAGCCACCTAGGGCACCACTAAGTCTGGGGGCACCACTCTGCTGGGAGCCCGGACAGATGGGAAGCAGTGGAGCATGTAAGAGCAGGGCTGCTGGGTCCTAGAGAGAGATTAATGCAGCACAGTCTGAGGGAGGGGATTGGCTGCTGGGGTCTCTGGGAAGGAGTGGGGGAAGGAACTCACCTGCAGGGTGACCAGATGTCCCGATTTTATAGGGACAGTCCCGATTTTTGGGTCTTTTTCTTATATAGGCTCCTATTCCCCCCAACCTGTCCCGATTTTTCACATTTGCTGTCTGGTCACCCCAGGTAGGGGTAATTGGTACCTATATGAGACAAAGTCCCAAATATCGGGACTGGCCCTATAAAATCAGGACATCTGGATCTGGTCACCCTAGCTGGGGAGCACATCTCTCCCCTAGGCTGGCAGCGATCCATCTCATCCGGGGGGAGCTGCACAGGGCAGGATGAGCTGCTGTGACTCCATGGGTGCCCCGTCCCTGAGATCAGATGCTGTGCTAATTTCACCAGGGTCTGTTGGGCTGGCGATGGTGCCCATTGGCATGTGATCGGACCTGAGGGTTTGCTGCTGCTGTTGCCAATCTGCACCCCAAGAGGTGGATTTTGGGGTCCTGCAGTTTTCCACCTATTTCCTCCTCTACTGCAGCTGTTGGATCAGCAGGCTGGGGGATGATCCAAGCATGAAAGCAGTACTGCGTTGCCATTTAGATCGTCATTTAACAAATTTGTTCCCCAAAAATCCTTGCTAGCAATCCTGAATTCAATTTCAATATTTTTTTTTAAAAAATGAATATCTTAGCCAAAAACAAGTTGTTGACAATTATTTGTGACAAGTTTGGTATGGGGAAGGGAGTGGGCCAGTTTTCATCAGAGAAACAAAAAATGTTGACTGACTTTCCTATAGCCCTTTACGCAAGTAGAGTTCTCCACAACTGCTAATATGCTCATCCTCTACTAGTAATAGAGCAGAGTCGACAACCTACGGCATTATATGCCAAAGGTGGCACGTGAGCTGATTTTTGATGGCACACAGCGGTGGGCTGAGGGCTCAGCCCGCCACTGCTCGGGGTCCGGCTGCTGCCCCATTGCCACCCGGGGTCCCGGCCACGGTCCCCTCAGCACCTACACTGCTGGCCTGGGGAGCCCCAAGAACGCCCAGGCTGGCAGCAGACTGACACGGCCAGCAGCTGATACCCTGGCTGAGCACTTCAAGTACCACTGTAAGCCCTGGAGTCCATTCACTATCAGCTGGTAGGTGGACTGAGCAAGGACTAAATCAACAAAAGTAGGAAAAAAGAGCTACACTAAATACAAAGTGCAAAAACTAGAGCAGTGGTCCCAACCTTTTAGTCTGATGGTCCCCAGAATGAAGACCATGGCAGTGGACGAGCATACCGCTGAAATGTGCTGAATCGGCTATTTCAGTGGTGATCACCTCTGAGATAACCTGCTTATCGGCGGCAAGCGTGTCATCCAGAGGTGTCGCCGCCAAAATGGCCGCCTGAATTTTCAGTGATATTTCGGCGGGATGCTGTTCCGCCGGACCAAGACACGGTGCCATGCGATGACGCCCCTGTGGGCGCGATGGCACATGCAGGAACCACATTGAGGACTCTGACGCTAGAGGCCTCCTGAAAGCACGGCAAACGTTTGTTTAAATGGACTTGAACTGAGTGAAGAAGTGAGTAACACTGTCCTCAGTGTTGCCACTGCAAAATCGATATGGACATTGTACAGTTACTCATACCAGGCAAACTTGTTCGACATATATACCTAAGTGTACATTGTCAGTAGAATACAAGTGGACAATTCTGTAAAGTACATCAGGAGAATGGAGTTTCTCAAAAACTAAAAGCTCGATTGAAAAACTATCTTCTCGCTCTAGACATGGAGTCAAGAACACTTGACTGGTCTTGCTATTCATCTGAATCAAACAAGACATCACTTTGTCTTTCCATACAAGGACATTCTTACTGATTTGCAACCTGAAAAGCAGAAAGATTGCTTTTAAATAAAAACAAATCTTGTTTCAATATCTCTTCATTGAATTCCATAAAAGTGTGACAATTAAAAAAAATTATTATTTGCGCATCATCTTCTGTCAATCAGGATTTTTCTATAGCGCTGCTTCTCAGTTAGTCCATCAGAAACAGTGTGCTTAATTAAGTTAAACTGGTTTTAATAACATGTATGTGGCAAGTTTTCCAATAGTGTGAGCTTATGTTTGTGTTGCTAAGAGCAAGACAGGCTCAGGGGCACCAATTTAATAATCCCGCCTAGGGCACCATAAATCCTAAGGACGGCCCTGGAGAGGACAACAGATTGAGAGACCGCAGTGGGGGATGGGGGGTGGATCTGGAAGAGAGGTATTCCCCAGAGCAGCCAGGCAGAGGTGCCACTTGTAGGAGTGACTAGCCTGTGAAAATACTATATATATAAGAGATAGATTCCTTATGCTTCAGGACATAAGGCAATTACAAACTATCAAGGATTAGGAGGAAAGTTCCCCTTTATGCAGGCTATTTGACAATTGTTCATTATGGGGGTTCTAGCACTTTCCTTTTATGTGTCCAGGGGCAGCAGGTTATATGGGCTCAAGGTGCTCGAGCACCAGGAATATTCAAGGCTGAGGGCTGTGCTCCACCAATATTTGGAGCTGGGTTTCTCCCCTGGCCCTGCCTGGAGTGGGCCCTCCCTTGCCTCAGAGCTTCCCTGCCTGAAAAAAAACAGCCGGTGCCTCTCTCCCTTGCTTGTGCTGCTTCTGCCTAAGGCTATAGAGATCAGCAGCCGGCAGCCTCTTGGAGCACTGGGGGAGGGGAAGAGGGAGAGAGGAGGGGGTGGGGGAGGCACACACGTGCTTGGGAGCTTTCTCCCCAGGCACCCATGTGGAGGAGACACCAAGGGGACTTCCGTCCAGGAGATGGACATCTGGGGTGGACCAGCACTGAGCAGCTGCTGGGGCTTCGATCAGGTTTGACCCTGTGACCCACCCCCGCAACCCCAACTCCTGCCCAATGCTGGGCAAGGGGCAGCCCCATCCCTAGTGAGACAAGGGTGAGGGGCAGCAGGCTGCATCAGGGGAGGAAAGAAGCCACATGTGCTGGCAGTTCCCCCACCCCCTGGTCCCCAGCACCCACCTACCACAGTGGAGATCGAGGAGGGGAGCTTCCTAGACCTGAGCAGCTGGGGCTTGGGTGAATTTTATGACACTCTACCCCCACCCCAGTCACCACCCTGCAGTCCCCACTCCTACCCCATGCTGGGCAAGGGGCAGTCCCATCCCCCATCCCCAGTGAGGCTACGGTGAAGGGCAGCAGCAGGGAGGGCCACACGTGATGGCAAACCCCCTCCTCCCCCCGGTACCCACCATAGGGGAGGTGAGTGCGCTTTCTGGACCTGAGAGAGTCCCTAGAAGCATGTGCAGTGACCGTGGTGCAGAGTGAGTGTGTTGCGGGGGGGCAGGGGGGAGTGGAGGGGGTCCCTCCCCTGGAGCTTGCTGCTGCCAGTAAGGGCGGGGAGTCCTCTCTGGCCCTAGCCCAGGGGAAGCCTGTCTGCAACCCAAGTTCCTTATCCCCAGCCCTGCCCCACCCCAGAGCCTGTGCCCCCAGCACCCCAACCCTGAGCACCCTCCTGCCACTGTGACCCCTCATCCCCAGCCCCACCCCAGAGCCCTCACTTGAGGGGAAAAATGTGCAACTTAAATTTGGTGGTCAGTTTGGAGTATCATTGTGTTAGCCACATATTTGATTATTTACACCTTTAAAGTAAACAGATTACAAAGTGGGAATGTGTCTTAATGTTCTCTAAATACTGTGTGGGTGCCTCAGTTTCCCTCCTGCATTTCTCAGGGATCTAGATGGCGGGATAAGGATGTGTAGTTGCTGTAGAGCCCTAGAGTACGCAGTGTGAGGCTGTCTGACAAGAGAATGGCTGAAACCCTGTCTCAGGGCAACTGATGGCCTGGGCCACTCTCCTGCAAGGTGCCAACTGAAGGTGTTGGAGAACAAAAAGATCAGGTGGCCTCCTAATGCCTGGATAAGAGACAAAGGCCAGAGGAGAGAGTGTCAGTGCCTGTGCGGACTTCCAGGAAGTGCATGGTGTGGAAGGGGATGCTGGGATGCTTTGGAACTACTCCGTACAAAGCCAGTCAGGACTCTGGGGCAGCCTCCTCTCTAGGAGCATACTGTCTGCAGGGCAAGAAGCTTACACCTTCCTGGGTCTGACCTCGGAGCATTCAGCATGCCCTTCCACACTGTGAGCTTTCCGCACCGAGTGTGCCCAGACAGGTCCTGGGGCAACCAAAGGTCCCTGCACCCCAACTCTGCAGTCAGATGTGACTCTCAGCCAGCCGGTAAAACAGAAGATTTATTAGATGACAGGATCACAGTCTAAAACAAAGCTTGTAGGTACAGAAAACAGGACCTCTCAGTCATGTCCATCTTGGAGGGTAGGGAGCCTAGACCCAAGTTCTGAGCCTCTCCCCATTTCCCCAGCCAGCTCCCTCCTTTAGCCTTTGTGTCTCTTCTGGACAAGGAGGCTACCTGATCGCTTTGTCCCCAACATCTTCAGTTGGCACCTTGCAGGAGAAACTGAGGTACCCACACAGTATTCAGAGAAAACATGAAGAACATTCCCATTTTGTCACAACAGGTGCAACAACATATAATACAGTATATTGAAGCAGGCAAGTGCTGCTTCTGAATTTCCACTTTTAATTGACCCTTGTTATCTTGTGGTGCTGACATTTGTAGCTTCATTTTATATGGGCTTATAGGGTGGGAGCGGGGGGAGGGGGGCACCACATTTTGGGCACCACCAAAAATTATACAAACCTGCCGCCTATGTATATGTCTACTGACCACTTTCAGAGGGAGGGTACTGAACTAAATGCACTGGGGTTAATTCACTGTGGGAAGTCTTATGTTCCAATAGAGATACAAATGAATTTACGGCTGATATTTAGATATTTGATGCTCTAAGCATTTAGAGTGGAAGCAAACAAAATAGCTCTGACCCAATATAAATGTCCATCAAACCCATACAACTTCAAAATCCAAGTTCCGCAAACAGGTTTAATGGTGGCTAAGAAAAGCTCACACAAACATATCCTCTGCCTATCCAGTCAGAACCACAGTGAGGCTGCACTGATGAGATAGTGAAGGAGATTTCAAAGTTTCAAAGAGCTGGATTCGGGGTTTCTTTTGGAGATATGGTCTTATTTTAATCATTATAAATATTTTTGTGCACTGTAGCTAGCATGTTACATCTTCAATTTATTGAAATAAATTTAATAAACATTTCTAACTCAAACATGTACTTGGAAAACACTAAAAGGAATAAGGCACCAAGACTCAATAATGGAGGTACATACATAAACACATGAGATTTATGTACAATAATTTCTTCTCTGTGTGAGTCAATACACATCACGGGCTAAACTCCTAAATCCTTCTCCCAATATGTACTGGCACACTAAAATGCACACTAGTTCTGTTTCCTTAAACAAAGAAGGAAACCTCACAAGGGACTGCTGCCCCACCACCACTAGCTTTGTCTTCACTGCCAGAAAAGGCGGGGGGCGCACGCGGGGTTCCAGCAAGATAACTGTGTGCTAGCCATCTCACTGTAAAATCCTAAATCCAAACCACTGGAGTTTTTACCTTGAAGGAGTGAGGCAAGCTCTATTGCAGGTGAGCTGTCTTGTCTTGTTACATCTCAGTAACAAATACATGTGCATTGTCCCTGCTAGCATCATCTTTTATATGTCAAGTGAGTTGATTAGCAACAGTCAAATAACCAAATCCCAATTAGTGAGCCAGTGAATAGCTTCAAAAGTGGCTTTGTGTTAGTCTGAGATGCCACTAGCAAATGATCAAAACAGGGACTGATTTACAACGTGGTCCATAATTTGCAACTGGTGTCCACAATCATGTGCATTTTCTCTTATCTTCCAAAGGTATAAAAGATGACAGCATTTGCCATGCAATGTTTGAAACAGTTCAGTGAGGACCAGTGTTTCTGGGGTAGGTTGAAGCCTGGAAGTTCTTTATTAGGTCAGCAATCAGGTTGCTGGCTGTTTGCAGGTCGTTTGTTGGGAACATTAACAAGGTAACAGCCTTCACGTGGTGCTTCTGTTACATGTTGCTGATTTACACAGCAAATGTCATCAAAAGGCTACTGGACATCAATTTGTCACTCTCCTGGTATGATTAGCAACTCAAAATTTAAGAGTCCCTGTCTGGGACAGCACCAGAGAACCATAGGACCAGCTCTATGCATGTACCAGTTCAATGTGGAAGGTCTCAGTATGTTGCATGCTAACTGTATCTTTCAAGAGTTTTCAAGGTGAATAACACTGACATTATTGCTCTAAAAGAAACACATGCTGCAGATGATAACAGTACTTAGGATTTTAAAGTAAGCTCATTAGCACATGGTAGTTATCTCACTGTAAAAGAACATCTTTTTTGGCAACGAAGACAACTCTTCTGTCTCTCTCTAGGACCTCACTTCAGGTCTCACATTGCTTAACAAACTCTGTGCCCCTTTTCCTCCCGGACCCAGCACAGTTTATATGGGGCTGTTCACCAAGATCAGGTGGCCCTGGGTGTCTATCCTCATTTGTGCAGCTACTATGCAACACAAAAGAAACTCAGCTTCAACTCCCAAGAAGAGAGCTTTAACCCACTCAATACCATTAATGGCTCTCAGAGCAGTTACTGCTTGTTATTTTAATCCCTTCTATGGGGAAAGTCATCTTGGGCAATCCATAACAATAGTTACATGCAACGAAGGGAGAAGGCAGGATCTCACTTGGCTCTTTTGTTGTGGTTGTGAAAGATGCAGGTCATAGGATTAACATCGTCAGCACACCACCCAGGTAAGATGGCTCGCATCTACCAGAGGATATTTCTAAAAATGGAACTTGATTCTGATCTCTCACCGACCTTACATTGTTTTATCTCTATTGAATTCAGTGGAATTACTCCTGATTTACACTACTGTGAGAGAAAAAGCAGGCCCTTTGTTATCTAGCAATTAATCCTAATTTTGAAATTTGAATTGATGGCAGAAATGGGGGGTAGTAATTTAGGGTCAAATCCTTAGAGGATATAAATTATCACAGCTGCGTTGACTTCAGTGAAAGTATGCCAGTTTATACTAGGTGAGAATCTAGCTCGCAGCTTCTAATCATAGGTTAGTATCCTCCTCATCTCCTCATTGCTCCTCATTGCTTCATTATGAAAGGGAGAAATTGTATTTGTTTTGTTGTATTTTTAAAAAACAAGCATCAAACCCAAACTCCAAAAAAAAAATTTTGGGCCAAGGGCCTGTCCAGACAAAAAAGGTGGCTGCACATATCACCTCTCCAATGCTCAATAGTCTCTAAGACTTTAGGGGTCAGAATGCACAAACTGAGCTCTACACCATTAACTGCAGTCTAGCCTGGTGTGAAATGAAATAGTTATTGAATAGCCACTCCTTGTGGCGTGTTCCCTACATCTTAAAGCTACTGCTCTGGGGGCAAGATGCTAGCTGATTGGGCAGCTAATGGCAAGGAAAACTTAGGGTATGTCTACACTATGGGATTATTCTGATTTTACATAAACCGTTTTTGTAAAACAGATTGTATAAAGTCGAGTGCACACAGCCACACTAAGCACATTAATTCGGCAGTGTGCATCCATGGTCCGAGGCTAGAATCGATTTCTGAAGCGTTGCACTGTGGGTAGCTATTCCGTAGCTATTCCATAATTCCAGCAGTCTCCCCCGCCCCTTGGAATTCTGGGTTGAGATTCCAGTGCCTGATGAGGCAAAAATCATTGTCGCGAGTGGTTCTGGGTAAATGTCGTCAGTTATTCCTTCCTCCAGGAAAGCAACAGCAGACAATCATTTCGTGCCCTTTTTCCCTGGATTGCCCTGGCAGACGCCATAGCACGGCAACAATGGAGCCCATTCAGCTTTTTTTTTCACTGTCACCATATGTGTACTGGATGCCGCTGACAGAGGCGATACTGCAGCGCTACACAGCAGCATTCATTTGCCTTTGCATGACAGCAGAGACGGTTATCAATCGTTCTGTACCGTCTGCTGTGACATTTGAGATGACGGTTATCTGTCGTTCTGTACCATCTGCTGCTGTCATAGGTGCCCCTGGCTGAGGTCGGCTGGGGGCGCAAAGACAAAAATGGGAATGACTCCCAGAGTCAATCTCTCCTTTTATGTATCTAAAAAATAGAGTCAGGTTCCTGCCTAGAATAATTGGGCAAGTGTACTACGAGAACCAGTGTATCAGAGACACCAGAGAGCACAGCTGCTCCGTGTCATGATCCCGCAGAAGAAATGATGAGCTGCATGCTATTTCATGGGGGGTGCCCCTGCAACCAACCCCCACCCGTGGCTTTCCCTCCTCCCCCAACCTTCCTGGGCTACCGTCGGCAGTGTTCCCCCCATTGTGTCATGAAGTTATAAAGAATGCAGGAATAAGAAACACTGACTTGTTAGTGAGATAAAACTGAGGGGGATGCAGCCTCCAACTGCTATTAGTCCAGGCAGACATTAAGTGGCGTGGGGAAGAGCCCAGAATCCCGCTGCTATGATTAGTCCAGGCAGTTCAGAATCTTTCTTTACAATGAAAGGGAGGGGGCTGATGGAGATCTTTGGCTTTCCGGTACCTTGTCACACCAGCACTGTGCTGTGGACTCTGTATCATAGCCTGGAGATTTTTTTCAAATGCTTTGGCATTTCGTCTTCTGTAATAGAGCTCTGATAGAACAGATTTGTCTCCTCATACAGCGATCAGGTCCAGTATCTCCCGTATGGTCCATGCTGGAGCTCTTTTTGGATTTGGGACTGCATCGCCACCCGTGCTGATCAGAGCTCCACTCTGGGCAAACAGGAAATGAAATTCAAAAGTTCGCGGAGTTTTTCCTGTCTACCTGGCCAGTGCATCCGAGTTCAGATTGCTTTCCAGAGCGGTCACAGTGGTGCACTGTGGGATACTGCCCAGAGGCCAATACCGTCGAATTGCGGCCACACTAACCCTAATCCGATATGGTAATACCGATTTTAGCACTACTCCTCTTGTTGGGGACGAGTGCAGAAACCGATTTAAAGAGCCCTTTATATCGATATAAAGGGCCTCATTGTGTGGACGGGTACAGCGTTAAATTGGTTTAACGCTGCTAAAATCGGTTTAAACGCATAGTGTAGACCAGGCCTTATACTGACTGATCTCTTAGACATGGCCAAGTTGTTCCCTCCAACTTACTTTCTGTAAGACTTGGAGGCCAGATTTCTTGACTGTTTCTGTGTCAGATAGCAGATTGGAACAGAAGTTGTCTAAGAACCAAAGGTCTTTTTAAAGTAAGCCCTCCTCTTCTAGGCATTCTTGTTTGGGAACAAGGGAGGTATTGGTTATATTTCAAATGGGATAAAGTTTGAAAATGTATGCTGAACCTCTCTGAATTGTCCATCACATGCTAAATCCTCAGCCAGTGTAAACTGGCATAGCACTATTGAAGTCAATGGAGCTACATTGATTTATACCAGCTCAGGATTTGGCATAGCACCTCCTAATTACTCCTAACACAAAGCTAGGTATCATGAGCCATCACAGCACTGTGGCCCAAACCCTGCAGCCCTTTCAGGAATGGCTAAGACCTTCATGACTCAAAAATAAAACGACTGGGTTAAATTCATCCTTAAGACAACTCCATGGCTTCATTAAATCCATTGCATTATACACCATGTATGAATTTGGCCCATTTCTTTTATAGCTGTCTGCCTCCACCCAGAAAGACTGATACAAATCCCAATGTTTAATTAAATATTGCAATGTTGTTATTCCAATTAGCTCTTTTCCCCTGATGTGACTGTATTAAAAAAATCAATTTTGTCATAATTCTTGCTCTTCTTTCAAAAGGGTCTCTCATCAAACCCTTTTCTTGTATTTTATTATACAAATGTCATTACATAAGGTGATACAGGATTTTTAACTACAAAATATCACTTTTAATACAGAAACTGTGTGATGAATATCAAGAATGCATTAGATTAGTTGTTTGCTCTGCTTGATTTATGATAACATCTTAGCAAATTATATTAATTATGACTTTGCTTTGTGTTATAGTAACAGTAATAAAAGCTATTTTATCATGTCAAAGCTGCAGTTTCTCATGTTCTGTAGTTTTCAGTGTTCAAACCAATTATGCATATCAATAAAAAACATGAACTGTTTTGCTGTTTCAGTCATTATTGAAAAAATATGTTAAATATATTTTCTACAAAGGCATTAACCCACAGTTTAGTAAATACAGTATGGATTTGTTCAAAGGAAACCTTGCAAATTTCTTGAAATATGGAATAGCTAGTCACTACAATGATGATGTTTATAACTGTGTGATAGGCAAATATTTTACTACAGATACAGACTAACATGGCTATCCCTCTGATACTTGCAAATACTTTTGTTTTCCATGTTAGAGGTTCAGTCCTACTCTGTTACACTAGTGAAAATCAAGAGTTTCTCCATTGATCTCAAATGAGTTTCTCCAGGTTCACACTTCTGTGAGAACAGGATTTAACTCAATAGGTGTGAAAACATATTTAAACCCAAATCCTGTCCCATACTGCACTGTTGTATAAAGAAGGTAAGAAACAAGAGGTGTAGAGAGCCTCTTCCTTACCCTACACAATCAGGGGCTGAATTTCAGCAGAACATTCATGAAAGTGGTGGCAGAGAGGGTCACTGCTTTCATGCCCAGTGACATGTTCTGTGTTTTAGGTTGTGCCTAGATCCACAGTGCTGTCAGCAGAAAGTGCTGGCCAGAGACACATACTGCTCCTCTTCAGAGTGCATTTTCACTCAGCCAACCCCAGGTAATCCAGCTGTCACTAGCAGGATTTCTGTAGCAGAGAGGATGCACTATCTACTATCTGTTTCATCTTGCTGGCACCACCAGCATTAGCTCTGAATCTGCAAAATACGCTCATTGATAGGATGGATCTTAATAAACCCTACTCTGGGTATTACAGAGAAATGTAAGTACTTTTTCTTAGTAGCTTTAGGTCTGTGGTTTTTTTAGCTCTTTATTTACAAAAAATATGCAGAAGCCCCTGCCAAATAGGATAGATTTCCTTTGAGCCTTTTTACAATTAATGTATACCATTGTATAAGAAGTGGTGTACTGTATATGTGGTGTACTGTATATGTGGTGTACTGTAATAACTTAAAATGCTTTGCACTTATATAGAATTATTTCACCTGAGGAAGTCAAACTTGACTTTAACGGAGTTATTGTGGCTTTACTTTAGTACAACTGAAAATGTGAAATCCTGCAGTTCAAAAGGGATACTATTTTAACTATAATTAAAGGTTGCACCTTGTTTTACTTACAAAACTTAATGAAACATTGTCAGGTATTGTCATTCAAGGTGCTATAGGGTTGCTGCTGGCCTTCATTGTACTGTATCAAGTTTTAGAATGCTTCTCCACATTTAAAACTTTCATGGGGAAAATCCTGAGAGACTTGCCTCTCTTGTAATAGTTAATTGTTAAGCACTGACAGCAGGGTTAATGCTGTACAAAACATGAGAGAAGTCAAGATGAAATTCAGAGGTGACATAAATAGGACTATGAGTTATACATTGATCAGAAAATTGGCGCAACTGGCAAAGACGTGACTTGGATCCACGTGGCATTCTGTGGGCGTACAAAATCAGTCTGACTTTCACCAATGGACAAATTATGTTCTCCCTGATCTCAGTGGCAAAACTCACATTGAGTTCAGCGTTAACAGGATTTGGCCCCAACTCTCTGTTCTGTAGAGTGCAAATTTAGCCTCTGGAATTATTGGATGCAATTTGCACTGACGTATGGAGATGTCTAACTTGGATTCTTCTCTGTAAACTCCTCTGTCTTTATTTTATTTTTCCGTTTTAAAATGATACTGAAGCCAAGTTAGTTTATTTTAGGAAGGCTCTGGGATGATGATGATGCACAATGCTATGGGAACCTTTTATTGACACTAGGTCTGAATTTGGTCCTATGTGTCTAGTATTGGAAACATTTCTGCTTTTCATATAGAAAAATGTGTTCTTTTATCAGAAAGCTTGTTTTAAATATTTATACAGTAGGCAGTACACAATATACAAACTAACAAGTAAACGCATTCAAGAAATTAATTAAGGAACTTTGGAAACAAATTTACTGCTGACATAAACATGAACCATTCACTCCATTGACTTCAATGGCATTACATATAGCATTTATGCCAGCAGGGAATTTGTCCATCTGCCTTTTGTTCAGAACTGCTGCTTGCGCTGGTTGCTGGCAGCTTGTTTTTAGTACAAAAGCTCAGTCTCTCTTCTCAGTGTTCAGACAGTAGATGGGGTGTGAGACTCAGAATATATGAAAGCCTTGTCTATTGTATAGACTTGTGCTAGCATACCTATATTGACCATGGGTATGAAGAGATATGATCTCTGACCAATGCAGTTGTGCTGGCAGATGCCCATAGCGTAGACACAATAATACTGGCAAAGCTGTATTTGACTAGTCAATCTTGTTTCATTCACAAATGTTACAGTATGGACAGGTTGTACGATGGCCCCAGAAGGAGCAAGAGAAGGGCTGTGGGATTCTTCACCTAAAGTAGCAAAGAATCCTGTGGCACCTTATAGACTAACAGACGTTTTGGAGCATGAGCATGATGCATCTGACGAAGTGGATATTCACCCACGAAAGCTCATGCTCTAAAACATCTGTTAGTCTATAAGGTGCCAAAGGATTCTTTGCTGCTTTTACAGATCCAGACTAACACGGCTACCCCTCTGACACTTCACCTAAAGTGTTGGTGCAGGGGAACCTATGGGAAGCATAATACACAGGCCTAGACAGAGGGCTGTGGGATCCCTAAATCAAGGGGAAACAAGAGTTGGACTTCTGTGGCTAAAAACTAACTAGTATTCTGTAAGAGACTTAATAAAGGAAAATCCTTACAGGGGAAAATCTCAGTTTAAAATATTCTGGCTTGGGAGTGACATTAGTGTCAAAACTGTATGCTAATTTTGAGTGCCCAATGTGAGATGTTGAATGTCTGATTTTTTCAGAGAAGTTTAGCATTATAGGGTCCTTTATATATTCAAAGCACAATTCCCATTGACTTCTGTTGTAGCTGTGAGTGCTCAGCACTTTTGCAAAGCAAACCTGTCTCAAATTGGGGTCCTTAGAAAATGAGAAATCACACAACCAGCATCTACATAAGGACGGCTGTACCCAGGTCAGACCAAAGCTCCTTCTAGCCCAGTATCTGTCTACCGACAGTGGCCAATGCCAGGTGCCCCAGAGGAAGTGAACCTAAGAGG
>NC_133771.1:191520412-191522170 GCF_003597395.2 Chelonoidis abingdonii | reverse complement strand
TGTGACTTGTGGTTGGCCAGTGGAGTGAAACTGAAGTCATTTTGTCTGGCTGGTTTGGTTTGCCTTAGAGGTGGAAAAACCCCAGCCTTGGGCTGTGACTGCCCTGTTTCAGCAATTGGTCCTGATTTGGCACTCTCAGTTGGGTCCTGTCAGAATCACATCGTCACAAATGGCTCCTAGCTGTCTGCGGCCTTAAGTCCCACATAAGTGGAGCTCTTGAGAAGACAATGGGAAATCCAATTGCCTGGACATGGACACCTAGCAACCAACAACCCAAAGAGAAATGGATTTCCCTACCTTTCAGCAGGGGCACTGAGACACATCTCCCCAACTCAGGAATAAAGGACTGGGGAGTGTGAGGTGGAAGTTAAGTGTTGGCTATCGGAAGCAGTCAGGAGCAGGGCTGGATTAACTTTTTGTGGGCCCAGCGCCAAACATATTTGTGGACCCCCCTGGGGAATGAAGGGGCCAGGGACAAGAGCACAGCAGACAGGGTGGATTTTATTTAAATCATGATTTAAATAATGAGTCAGGAAGCCTTAATTTAATCATGGTTTTCTACATAGAAGTGCATTCTTGTTGATTGTTAATATATATTCTTCACAACTCAGAGATAGATGTAGATTTCATTTTTAGAAGATACACACTATACATTTTTAAACAGTGATTTATTTTGAAAATTTTTCAGATGAGTTTTACAGCTATATCAGAAAATGAATGATTGGTTGTTTCATTTACCAAAGGTAATTGAAGCAGCTATTTATGAAGTCATTGGGAGGCGAACTATCTCAGGCTCAACAGGTTAATCATTAATATTTGGAGGATTTTCTTGCCAGGCCGTATTAGGAGGAGAACATCACCAGACAGACTTTTAAATTGTTTTATTTAAACTAAAACAATAATATTAAGTAATCTGCATTTTTTTCCTTCATCAGCAAACATAATATTTTAACAAAAAAAGCATATGTCCCTCACTTCTCACATTTATCTCCAGACGTCTTCTCCTGGTCCAGATCTATTCCGCCCCCAACAATCTTCTATTCACTGAAACTTTTCACTTTTAGAGAGAGGTAAGGGATAGACTCTGTGTACACAAATTTGCAGAAGGGCAATAGAGTTGAGGTCTGTTATTCCTCACCTCTATATTATTTATTCATAGCAAAAATATTTTTGCTATTAACAAGCATGTTATCTCTGGAGACACAAATCCACAGTTTGAGAACTGCAAAACTAAGCATCTCTGATGGTATCTTCTAGACTGAGCACTGAGTCCCATTGGGTAGATAGAAAGATTAACCTAAATAATCTATACAGAAACCTGTGGAACCCCATAAGATTGGGTCCCTAATCCATGAACTATTAGAACTCATTTACAAAATGTTTCTCAAACATTACATGAATATATCATTTCATACTATAGAATTAATAATCCCTATTCCATGATGCAATATAATGTATCTTAATGTGACAAAGTTCCTCCTCTACCTTGGTGCGTCCTGCGCTTATTGGCAGATTTGCTCACCTCAGTGATCTTCCCCACAGTCTGGTTCAACTCCTCCTGTGTCTGATTAGGAGTTGGGAGGTTTGGGGGGAACCTGGGCCTGCCCCCTACTCCAGGTTCCAGCCCAGGATCCTGTGGATTGCAGCTGTCTATAGTGCCTCTGGTAACAGCTGCATGACAGCTACAACTCCCTAGGCTACTTCACCATGGCCTCCTCCAAACACCTTCTTTATCCTCAACACAGGATCTTCCTCCTG